>NW_008796215.1:3116178-3122519 GCF_000699145.1 Aptenodytes forsteri | reverse complement strand
TTTCCTTCTTTTTTCTCTCCCCCCCCCCCTATTCTTTAGCCTGGTTTCCAAGATGAGTGCAAATTCAAAGAAACCTTGCTGCCCAATAACTACAATGCATATGAATCAAATGCTTACCCTGGTGCTTACATAGCACTCAGCAAACATGGGAGAGTGAAGAGAGGAAACAAGGTTTCTCCTGCTATGACAGTGACCCACTTTTTACCGAGAATATGAACATGAGCAAAGCAGAAGATTAAATCCCAGGAAAAACTGTTTCATTTTGCACATGGGAATAATCTCCCAGGTAAAGTATTTATACTGTTCATTGAAAAAAAAATCTATATATGTATGTGTATATTTGGATAAAAATATTTGTACTAGATTCATCACATAGCATATGTAATATGATGCTGCTTCTCTTCTACTCTGAACAAATTTTACATGGCTGTGTGCTTCCTTTGGTGCTGAACAGAGAAAAATGCAAGCTGGAGTGCAAAGGAAAAAAAGTATTTGGAAGATATAGAATGGCTGTGGATAATAAGCTAATCAACCATAGGTTATTTACTAATTAATATTAATTACCTCAGATAATAATATTTCATAGTGAGCTGTTTACATATCATGGGCCAAATCATCAGATGACTTTGCTTCACCAGAGCTTCAAGCAGTTCACTCCATCTGAATATCTGCCTGCACCTCCCCTTCTACGCACTGTGTCCTGTCTCATAAAGTCCTCAATCTATTTTAGTCATTAGGGTGCCAATTCCACAACCGTTTCCACACAAGCAAACTGTCTACCCCCAGAGCCCCTCTGTCTCTGAAGGGATTCTCCAGGGTCTCCTCACATGGACTTGTTGCCAAAATGAAGACCTACAATCAATTTCCCCTAGGAAGGACCACGGGATAAATCACAGATGGGTCCCAAATGCAAAATATATTTGGAGCTGAGGATTTTGAATGCCGCCCCCTTGCCATTTTGTGAGCTTAGTTTAGACCTGCCTCAAATATAGATGTGTACATCTTTAATATAAATACATGTGTATATATATAGACATGGGATGTGTGAGTGTGTATCTATGTAATTACATACTTTTAATGACTCAATCATCCCAGTCTCTAGATGCCCAAGTGCCTTTTTATGTGTACACATGTAAAAGAACATAAGTATTTAAAGGCACTGTGTTTCATTTAGGCTGAACCTTGTTAATCTCTAAGAACTAGAACTGGCCTGCAGGATGCATTTTGTAAAATGTATGAAATTTATGAAAGCTTCCAGCAAAGGGTTATTTTAGAAAACTTCTCTGTTTTGAATTCTCTTCTACTTACTGCTTTAAGTATATTTGGTTCTTCTCTATCATACCTCACTGAGGTATGAAGGACAGAGGAAGAAGGTTATACAAGCATGCCTTCCTGGGTTGGGGCAGAGGAATTTGTGCCGTAATTCCAATGTCTGTTACTTGCAAAGCATCAGTTTCAAAGACAACACAGCAAGCTGTACGAAATACTCTCCAAATCTCTCCCAGAAGCCATACAAATGGCATATAACCTTGCCTTACTATTTTGACAAGCTTTTTCCAGATCACCAATGAAGCTACATTCTCTGTGCCTTTGAAAAAGTATTTTAAGAGGCCCTAAGTCAATAGTCACTATAAATGTCAGTTACCAGAAGCCTTGGGATTCCTGCATTGATGGCATGCTCCTAAATTTGAAACTAGATTCAATGCAATGTCAGAGCATGAGCATTTTCAGCATAGATAGACCATGCTGCTGCAGAAGTGAACATCTGAGTGCAAGATAATCTCCCACGTCCAGCCAAAATGTGGCTATGTCCAGCCTTGACATGCCATTCTATTTGCAGGGGGTGTCTATTCATGATGAATTTGAGCCTTCTGACATGCATGAAAAACACTGTCAGGGCCAGATCCTCAGTTGGAGTAAACCGGCCTAGTAAGACTATCATTTTATAGCTGCAGAAGATTTGGCCCAAAGAGCACGCCTACAAGGTTGTATCTACAGCCACGCTTTTGTCAAGACAATTGTTTTGTGAACAAGATACAGTTTTCCAGCTACTTTTGTGTGATTTATACTTGAATTTATTTTGCTCAAATGTAAGTGGTGATCACAGTGTAAATTAAGAGAAAAAAGAATGGAATACTCTTTACAGTACATGAACGGGACGCTTTGGATATGGCGAAGGAAAGGAATTACTCTTCATTTTCTGGTCTTGCGGTATGTAGAGAGAAGCCAAGTTGGCACACTTTGTTCATCCACAACGTGTGCAGCAGTTTGCTTTGGAAAAATGTGCATTTTAAGAGAAAAAGCAGGATGTTTTGAGTGGGGAGAGTGGGTCAAAGAAAAGTTTGGAGGGTATCAGACAGTTACGTTGACCTAGAGTCCCTAGAGGTGCGGATAGGAAGACTACAGCTGTGCTGAAATACATTAGCTGGCAACCTGTATCCTTGTGTTATATTCCTAACTGTCTTTGAAATTAAGTTTGAAGAAGTATGGAAGAGTACATGGACGTAGAAGAAACCATAGTTTGAATGCTGACACAGAAGTTTGTTTCTGATTACAGCTTAAACCAGTGTCAGGATAGGACGAAGTCTGTTCCCTCTTAAACCAGTGCAGTCTAGAGTAATTTATTGTTGCCAGTACTGATAAATAATGGGATAGCTGGCATAAAAGGTGAGAATCAGACTCACTGACTCCATTTTGCACATACTGGTCAACAGCGAGAACAAACCGTAGACCAGGTCACAAGAAGTCTGTTTGGACTCAGCCTGCTGGACTGAGCTTGTTCTTAAGAACTGCAGACCCTTGCGGATGCAGTTTTGGTGGGCATTTGGAAAGCCCCACCAGTCACTCTGCTGAGTTACTCTTTACACCACTGCTTTTTCCTTATTACATATCAATGCCAGCCAGATCAACACTGAAGTCAACACTGAAATCAAAAAGGGTCTCCCAGTGCCAGGAATCCTGACTAATATGAGACTGAATGACGTCATTGTCAGAAGTGACAATAAAAGATGTCATTAACTGCGGCAGGAAACCCGTCCAGCACAAATAGTGCAGCACCGAAGTGTTGTGGAGTTTTAGAGTAGCTGGATATGATACTTTGACAGAGGTGCTTCTTAAGTGAATGAAAGGCTACTTTCAAGAGAGAAGTTAAGGCATGTGTTGACACATCGCTGCAGGTGTGCAAGTAGTCTAGGGGCAGCTCATGGTAGCAGAATGCACTGTGGCAGTGTTCAAGAAGTTACGCAACTTGCCTGGGAAATGGCCTGATCCTGTTCTGCCTTGATTAGCTAAATTCCACCTCCTCCTCCTCAGGCCGTTATCACCTGCATGGGAGGAAGAGGATTTAGGAAGACCACCACTCATTTTACACCCCTCGGGATAAATTTGTTGAGCTGGCACAGTGGGGAAAGAAAAAAAAAAAACATATATAAGCTGAATGTACATGATACGGAGGCTAAGGAGAGAATATGGGCATAGTCTGGCAAACTCTCAAGCAAAACTTTCTTTGAAAGAATAGTTCCATAGATATGTGACTACATAAAGAAAACTCATGAAAGTAAAGGAGTTTCCCAAATCAGGGCCAAATTAGGAACCTATTATTGACAGTTCTTGCGGTGGTCCCTTTCAAAGCATATCTCATCTCAGTATGCATTAACGCAGAGTCATGAAATGGGCTACAAACTTTGAAAGCATTGCTGTGAATGCCCCACACCAGCCTGTCTTGCCCATATTTTGCACATGGGATTCTCCTGTGGAGTTGATACCTATTTTCAAGGTTTCTTCTTCCATAGGCAAATCCCATAATAACTTAAGACCTAATCCACCTCCGTTAGAAAACAGTTTTGACTGGAACTGAATCATGTTCTTAAATAATCTAATTTTCCCCAAACGTGCAGAGATGCAGACACACACACAGCGGAAAAGCAGAGTAATTTTTGTATACCTCACTAATTATTTCAATTCCAAGATTTTATTTTGCACAGTAAAATGGTGCCAAAGTTCTCACATTATTTTTTTTCACAAAAATATACCTCATATTCTCACTCAATATGGACTCATAATTGAGACTGTAAATTTGCAAGAAACACAGAACTGTCCAATCAATTGTTTGTGAAATTGCTTCTATTTTTATATGTATGTGCTGCGCACAATAGTTTAATGTATTCATAAAATAAACTTTTATACATTTTTGGTAGTGTTTTGACTCCAAATCCCTCTTAACATTTGTTTTTTCCCTTGCTTCAGAGCTGCTGTATTAAATCCGCACACACACACACAGTTTTTATTCACCTCTAGAACCAGAGGACGTATTGGCACACTTAAAATTGTGGTAGACTTTTGTGTTCTACAGACTTCCTGCCTGGGAAGTCGTAAGAGAGTCATGCTTGTTGTAGAGAATCTGGGAGTTTCACAGAAGAGAAGGAAAATAAAAGTGCAATCTGATTAAAGATGAGCTGTCATAGTCACCTGTCTAAATTCCAGTACTTTTACCTGGGGAGGTTCTAGTGCTGCTCTGCTGTTGCTAGTGCTCTTCAGTGTGTAACTGCCCATGCATATCCCTTAATTCATTAAATAAGAAAGGTTTGGGGGTTTTTCTGAATGGCATTTTCTTCTTGCCTGGGACTAACTTGGGAGAGCAGCTTCCTGCAGTCATCTCTGAAGGTTTTTGCCTCACTATGCCTCAAAGTTGAGTATTTTTGAAACACTGCTCCATTTCAGTGATTTGGTAAGTTTTGTTCTCCCTTTCTCCACTCCCAAGTTGTCATTTAATCAGTCCTTCAGTTAGTTAAATGATTACAGACCTCTCCCAGTCTGGGGACACGGACTAAGATATTAGAAACCAATAGCTGGGAATCTGCCACCTCCTTCAAGTTCAAGTGCGCTGTTTAATCCATACCAGTATGATATCGCAGAGCGGACAAGTCTCCAAAGCTCTGATTGCTGGCGGCCCTTCTCAGGAGCGTAAGAACATCAGCACCACGCTGGCTAAACGCCATTCCCTGCATTTGTGTTTTGGCTGCCTACGCTCCCCCGTAATAACTCCCTTTGCTTACAAGTCGTCATAAATTCTTGCATATCGTTGCTCTGCGTATGTGCCACATTTCACTTGAGAGAGGACTACGTTTCACTGGTGGGTTAAGCAATGCATCTGTCTGCTATAGGAGTGCCTTGTTTACAGCTCTGAAGGCCGCTCGCTGTAGGCGGAAGTAGGAACGGGAGAAGATACACAGCCCACACACAGTGACTGGAAACGACAGGACAAACCGGCAGCTGACGTAAACCAGCCTAGACCCAGCAAAACAGAAACATAAACGATCTGGTAAGGAGTCATCTGCAGGGGCTAGGAAAAGGCTACATGTGGCCAGCTCACAAGACACCCCCTCAGACACAGGCTAGTTTCTTCTCCCTGTATCGTAGTTTGCCCTTTGGAAGGTGATGCTGGCCAGACACACCTAGGCGAGTGCCCAGGTGCCCTGGGAGGCATGGACGGTTCCCATGCTCCCTTCCCACACTGTGCTCTCAGCTTAGGGGATGAAAACTCTTCAAGGAATTTGGAGGACAAGAGATGGCGGCTAAGTCCCACACCTCTATGAAGAGCAGGAAAAATTTTGGCTGAACTTTGCCCGGTTTACATCATTTTCCGCTTCCTCACAAGTCATTTGAAACTTAATGATGTACCTGTTCCTACAGGTACACCTGCAACACAGTAACCTTATCCTTCTCCTCACCACTTCGACTTGGGTTCCTGCCTCAGCAACTCTCCGCTGCTCACCCTGGACAAGTTGTGGGATGCTTGTCAAGGAAGGTGAAGTTTAATAGACAAGGGCAAATACAATTTAAACAAAAAAATCAGTCTAATGGCTTAAAAAGGCACCTCTCCTAGCTCTCTGGACTAATCCTGTTCCTCTAGGCTCTTCTTTCCTCCCAAGTCTTTTTGTCTGACTTGTCACTGAAACTGTAACTGCTCCTCTGAAAAGTCTCTCCCTGCACCCAGAGCTGAGCAGGAGTATCACAGCATGTTCCTTCTCTCCCCTCACCCCAAGTCATGCTGCCCTTTGTGTCCCCTGGCCTGAAGCCATTGGCAGAGACCCATCATCTGTCCACTTATTCAGGCTCTGGCTTCTCTGATGACCCACCATCTATATGAGGCAGCAGGTGCTCTTTTCATTAGCTCAATGAGCCTGGGTTGTCAATAGCTCCTAACAGACATGCCAGCCCTGACCTGGCTGGAGGTTACAGTGGGAAAAGCACAGGTGAAAGTGGGCAGCACTACACCTTCCTGAAGCCAGCAAAAACTGCTCAGCAATGGTAGCAAGATGAAAAAAAAAAAAAAAGTAAAT
>NW_008796215.1:3112018-3115546 GCF_000699145.1 Aptenodytes forsteri | reverse complement strand
AGCGATAGGACGAGAGGAAATGGCCTCAAGTTGCACCAGGGGAGGTTTAGATTGGATGTAAGGAAAAATTTCTTTACTGAAAGAGTGGTGAAACATTGGACCAGGCTGCCCAGGGAAGTGGTGGAGTCCCCATCCCTGGAGGTATTTAAAAGACGTGTAGATGAGGCACTTAGGGACATGGTTTAGTGGGCATGGTGGTGTTGGGTCGACGGTTGGACTCGATCTTAGAGGTCTTTTCCTACCTCAATGATTCTATGATTCTATGATTCTAAGGTTAAGGGCTAAATAGTTGTTGCCATCCTGGTCACGGAATCAGAGATATTTAGATGGGAAGGGACTGCTGGAGGGCTTGAATCCAATCTCTAGCTCAATGCAGGAACAACTTCAAAGCTAGGGGAGATTGTATCAGGAAGAATCCCCTCTATCCACCCCCTCCAACAGTCCCTGTGATAGCCTCATGATTCACTAAGCTCTGGATGAAACTATGGATAGCAAGTCAAAAGGGGTCAATCATCTCAGACAGATGTCTCAAAGGGGTCACCAGCACAGCTCATGCTTTGCTGGAAGGCAGTCTAAGAGCTGATGGCATCTTCCTATCAGGCCTTGAAACAAGCCACATCTGTCCCGCGCACCGAGCAGAAAATATCCTTCCTACTGGAACTCATCCCTACCAACACAAATGGCTGCAGAAATCATCTAAAGGATTCAGCCCCCTGAAGGGAAAGGAAAAGAAAAAAAAAAAAGGCTTTCTGACAACTCACGAATGCAAGGCTACCTCAGTTGTAGGTACACAAGATTTGGGGGAAGACACAGGTACACGAATTGCGTGGCTTCAAGTGCAACCCCAAACCACTTTCAGGGAAAAGGGCAGCAGCAGTACTATTCCGAAATCTGAATGCCACCTAACGCCTACGGTGCTAGAGACAGGTAGAAAGAGTCTGACCTCCTGAGGCTGATTACTGCAATTTTTTATTGGCTGTTATTATTATTGCCCTCTGGTGGCTATTTTGTTATTTAGCAGCTAGATGTCAGAGACCAAGCATGGGTTCTGTACCTGGGCCTGGGCACAAGGGGGAAAGGAGGCTACCACCTCATGGCTGTGATTGGATATAGGCTTCAGGTACCTCGGTGTGTTAGTATCTGTTGCACCCTTATACAGGAAAGTCACAATTTTAACTAGGAGGCCACAGAACAGTATTTGGGATTCAGGTATCTTCTTGATGAGCAACTTCTCATAATACTAGGCAGGTAAACTGATCGTGAAAACTACCTTGCTTTTACTCCAAATTTTCCAACCTGAAGATTTGCCAAGTTTTTTGCAAACATAAAACCTGAGCCTCGGCATCAAAGGCAGTGCCACACAGAATGCCTTAAAGGACATAGACATGGACTTGTTGGAGCAGGTCCAAAGGAGGGCCACAAAAATGATCAGAGGGCTGGAACACCTCTCCTATGAAGAAAGGCTGAGAGAGTTGGGGTTGTTCAGCCTGGAGAAGAGAAGACTCTGGGGAGACCTTATTGCAGCCTGTCAGTACTTAAAGAGGGCTTATAAAAAAGATGGCAGCAAACATTTTAGCAGGGGGGGGACAGGACAAGGGGGAATGGCTTTAAACTAAAAAAGGGTAGATTTAGACTAGATAGAAGGAAGACATTTTTTACGCTGAGGGTGGTGAAACACTGGCACAGGTTGCCCAGAGAGGTGGTGGATGCCCCATCCCTGGAAATGTTCAAGGTCAGGTTGGACAGGGCTCTGAGCAACCTGATCTAGTTGAAGATGTCTTTTAGAGGTCTAGACTCTAAAGGACTAGATGACCTTTAGAGGTCCCTTTCAACCCAAACTATTCTATGGTTCTATGGCATAAAATGACAAGGCTCATTAAAACCCCCTGCTATTCCTCATGACACCTGTGGCAGGAAATACTGTTTAGCAGCATGGAGCACCTTGAGTGGGAAAGCAAAGCAGCAGTCTTTTCCAAATCATACTGAAGACAACAATTTTAAAGCATGTTAAGAAATCCCTTCTTTTCCCATTACCTCACTGAGTGCATTATTACAAATAGCGCTGTGGGACCATAAGTGATCACAAATGATATAGTCTCCAGTTCATAGACTACCAGAGATGCTCTTTGCAGGACCAGGAGCCCCGGGGAAGATGCTGGTGCTCTGACTGCCAGGGGGCAGTGTGCCACCTGCAGAAACAATAACTCCAGGGGAAAAAGAAATACAGAAGGAAAAAAAACCACAAGAGGGGTCACTACCACACTTAGAAACAGGCATATTGTTAAGAAATTTACTGAGTAGTGATCTACTTCACCAGCAAAATATAGAGCATCATACAAATGCTATAGCCACTTCTCCATCAACTACTGAGCTATCACAGTTTTTCTAGAAGAGCTGCTGTACTAGAGTTTCATGAAAAAAAGTATCCAGAGCTTTCCTCAAAGGAAAAACCCAACTGCTTTAAAAAAACAAAAAAAAAAAAAAAAACCACAAACCACCACAAAAAAAAACCCAACCCCAAAACTTTCAGCTAAGTTGTTTTCTTTCCTTAGAACATGCAAATGAGTACATCGGAAAAGTGATAACTGAAAACATTTTGCTTTTCAGAAGTTTTCACCCATGTCTTTTAGATCAAGAAAGTTTATGGCAGAAAACATCAAGTTTTATTTAATAGGTCCTTATTTTCTGTGTTGTAGGAAAAGAGAAAATTTCTCTCTAGTTTAAACAATAGTACATGAGACATCCCAGTGTTAATACATTTTTCTTTCTTTTAAAAGTGAATCTACTGGGAAGTAACATGCTGACACAGCCTGAGACCAAAGGGCCAGCCTGTACATTATGTACATAAATGTCAACTGACATTTATGCTGCTATAAGGAAGGTAGGAAGCAGGTTCAGGCCTGCCCAGTGTATTTAATCTAAGCTTCCAGCCCAGCCTCTGTGAGTTTCTGCACAGGATCCCAATGCTGATCCTAGGAGTGGGAGAATTGGTTTGAATGCAATGTTGAAATCTCATGGGGACCTGAGGACCTGATTGCCTCCTGGTCCTTTTCTCCGTATTGAAACTTGGTGTTGCACAGAGGAGACAGCAGCGTGGACATCACAGGGTCTCCAGCACGTCTGGAAAGCCTGTCTTTTAGGAACCATGATGAGAAACCAAAGCAAAGGTGAGAGCTGGGCCCAGTTTGTATATCAGCTAAACTCAGCCTTGCAGAAGGCCAGGCCAACCACCCCAACCAAAGGTGCCTCCAGAGCCCGATCTTGTTTAAACCAGCCTGGATCAGGACAGAGCCAAGGGAGGACATCAGAGCTTCTTAATAGCACAGGCAGGGTCAGCAGTAACGAAGCAGGGTATGCTCAAGCAGCATTTCTTTTTTGAAAGAAACAGAATCATAGAATCTTTAAGGTTGGAAAAGACCTCCAAGATCATTGAGTCCAACCGTCACCCAACACCACCATGCCCACTAAACCATGTCCCTAAGTGCCTCATCTACACGTCTTTTAAATACCTCCAGGGATGGGGACTCC
>NW_008796215.1:3069165-3109413 GCF_000699145.1 Aptenodytes forsteri | reverse complement strand
ATGATCCTTTTCCCCCTGTGAGACAGCTGGACTCCATCTGTCACCAGCAGGCCTGGTGCCGTGTAAACCTCCCCATGATCAAAAAGAGAGAAAAGGAGATGCCCCAGAAAAACCAGGGAGAAGGGACTGGAGAATGCAGAGGGAAGGAAAGGAAAAAAAGGAAGACAGGCAAAATAAAATCAATGCCTGACAAAAACACAAATGAAGGCACCAGACAGATTTTTTTTCTAATTCCTATGCCTATGAAAAGAAATCATCTGATTGTGAAACAAATGCACTGCAGAGCAGACGCTATCCAAACAGTGGCCATGGTGCCATAGCCCCCCTTGCTGAGCTGTGGGCCTACCTGCCTGAGCATCCCATGTCTTAGGGAGGCTGGCCAGGCCTCTGCCTCTGCCCCTGCCAGCCACAGCAGGAGAGCTGTGGGCCATGGGATCCCCCTGGCCTCCTGCACTGCTCCCTGAGGGCAAGCTCAGGCCTTCCTGAGCCGAGCACCATGGAGCTGCTCTCTGGCCACACAGGACCTCAGCCCTACAAGCCCTCCCAAGGGACTGGTCTTCCCCTGGGCTCTGGCATCCCCACAGCGCCAAGCCCTTAAGCTTGGCCTTAATTGGCCTTAATGGCCCTGACCAGCCTCACCTGGGAGCTCCTGCATTGAGAGACAACACCACAACTCTGGAGAAGAACAACATGTTTCTCTGGCAATTGGCAATATTAGATCACAATTCTGTACAATCTTTCTGATTCTGGAACTGGAGAAGAAAGACCCCTCTGGCAAAAGGTTCCCACTGGGGGTCTGTAATTGGAGAGGCAGCAGGGAACAGTTTACAGGGTGCTGGACTAGCATTTGGGAGTCACAGGCTCAGTTCTCAGCTCTGCCACAGGCTTCCTATGTGACCCTGGACAATGCACTGTGTCTCTGCACTGTGTCTTGTATGCAGGAAATACTGCAAAACCAACAGTGTAGAAAACTAAGTTTAGCCATATGTACTAGATTGGGACACCACTGATAAATGGCGAGTGGACAAATACCTCAGCAATGTATTTTTTACATCCTAATGTTATCACTTCCATCTTCTGTATGTTGCCTTTCATGTAGTGAAACCGCAGCCAGATTTCTCCCCTTGTCTTCTCCAGGCTGAATAAACCCCGCTCCAACAGCCTCTTGTTGTGTATCATGTGCTGCAGACCGCACACATCTTAGTGGCTCTTCTCTGGACTTGCTCCAGCTTGTTAACATCTCTCTTGCAACGTGGAGCTCAAAACTAGACACAGTGTCAGATGTGGCCTCACAAAAGGGAAATAAACACTTCCTTCGATCTGTTGGCTATGCTTTTGCTAATGCAACTCAATATGCCATTGTTTTTTTAATGGTTGCATTGATAGTCTTTCTTACACTAAGGAGTCTCAGAGGGTAAGGAGTGGCAAAGGCAGAGAGCCTATAACCCGGGGATTCCCCTCCAGCCTCTCAAGGGAACTGCCAGACATTCATTTAAGACAGTTTTGTGTAAGAGCATGACAAAGGGGTGAGGTTGTTGTCTGGATTTCATAAAGTGATTTGCAAACAAATTAAACTGTTGTGAAACAATCCGGTCCCTACGGAGCTTAGCAATACTCAATTCCATTCCCACTGTTGCTAAGGAAAGCAGAGGATATTCAGCATCTTTGACAGACATTTGCAGGCCATGATCTAAAGATGTCTCAGTGACTTCAGAATGCTGGTCAGTATTGGCCATGTAACTTAAGATATGTTCATAAAAGGAAATAAACAGCCCCAAATCTCTTTTGCATTCTGTTTTTTTGGTTTTACTTTTGGCATTTACTGAAGCCACCCTGCTCTGCATCAGTTTAAGCAATGGAGGACAGAATTAGGTCCCAGGTGTTTAACTACAGATGACTTTGTTCCTTGGAAAAATGACCCAACTGCAAGCTCTTGCACCTCATGTTTGGAATCACAAATGACTCAGCAGAAGCCAAGAGGACATTTGGTTTCCTTGTCAGAATGCAAGAGTGAAGGAGGAAGTAAGAATCTCTTCCAGCTGTTGGGTAACTGAGGGGGAGACTGAGGCTAAGACAGTGTGGGAATCTCTAGGTTTAATATATATAATGCAAACTGGAATTACAGTTAACTGCAGTGACTGATCCTGGCTGATGAAATAGCTGTCACTGGAAAAAAATCCTGAAAACAACCAGCAAAATATGCAGCCACAAGCAGAGATTTCTTTTTTCTCTCCAGCCAAGCTCTCCATGCAGCTCAACCCAAAAGCATGTTTGTTTTGGAAGCCGTAGTCTGCTGAAAAGTGTTTGGCCAAAATCCAAGGGGCCAATAAGTCCAGATGAGCTGAACAAGCTGTGTCCTTGGATCATGAGATGTGAACATATTATTCAATCCTGTATTGCATGCATGCATATTATTGTTGGTTATTTTTTGTTACAGGGTGTGGACCAAAATGCCTTGATCAGGACTAAATTTCTGTCCCTTAAATTAACGGTTTACAATTCACAATTTTATTATGTGCTTTTGACTTCATGGACCAGAGCTCGCAGCACTAGAATAGCTCCTCCAAGGACAATGCGACCATGCCGACTTACGTCAAATGAGAAATCATTAGCGATAATGTATAAAACAACAGGGTTGTTTGCAATTATATTTGTTTCAGGGCTGTCTGGAGCAGAGCATCTATTTTTTTCTTAAATATTTGTTATGAGAACTGATCCATCCTGAGTCATTCCAGGTGATCGGAGCCTGTTTTTTTCCTGGGGTTACTCTGTCTGTGACCTGGGCCCAGGGCTCACCGCGCCAACACAAATCTTCCAGTTTATTGAAGAGGCAATAGATCTGCTGCTAAAACATAAGGAAGGTAGTTATGATAACCACCATAGGCGTCATTCAGTGAGATTGTCATATTTTTCAATAGCACTTTAACTACCTCAGTTATCCGGTGAGGGACAAGCTAGCTTACATTTACCACAGGGTCAAAACACAAGCCGTTACTGCAAAGCAGTGGACACATGACAAATCCTTACCCTACCTTGACCCTTGGCAATGCTTCTGTGCAGCCAGGCGTTCAGATCTCAGGCTGAGCTGATGGAACAGCAAGTAGCACGAGCAACTTATTTGACTCTAACCTCATGATGTTGCCTGGTTTGATCCACAGTCCCTTAGTGAAAATATGGTAAGTACTTCTGCACTTTAATATAACCATGTAGCTAACCCTATGCAAAAGCACTAAATCCCAGTGCTAGACTAACAGCAATAGGGAAATAGGAACCTTTACATAAAACAAAGAGTTTTCCCAAAATAAAACAGTCAGTCAGCCTACTTTCAGCCCCATTGCAGTGTAATACAATAGAAGATGGATGCATGAACTGATTTTCCGCTGAGGCTGTTTATCTGGATCCTCAGTATTCCTAAGGGCCTAGAAGCAAGCACACCAGGAGAAAGAATATGCTTCTTTAAACAAGGCACACTATCTGGGTAGACAGGTCAGCAGAACTGGGTATACCAGTGACGGACAAACTGTAGCACAGGGCAGATTTCAGAATCTAAACAGATAAGCTACAGCCCTTCCATGCCAGCTCACCATAAAGCAACACTTTGCAAAGGCAACGACTAGAGTGATAGAAAATGTAGGAAAGGCAAGGGGACATGTGTAGGGCATGTATGGGTGCCACATTCTATAAATTTTGAACAAATCTGTAGACATTGTGTTGCAGATTTTAAAGAGAAACTTGCAGATTTCAAAAGAAGACAAGGATAATATCAAATAGGATTTGTTTTCTACACCCCTATAACAATCAACATGCAGATCTGCGAGCCACTTGGGTGCCTGTGAAATTTCTTCTGTACGAAATTTCTTCTGTATGAAATTTCTTATGTATGTTTGCATTCTGCACAACCTCAGTTTATGCTGAGCTGGTCATCAGCTGTCATGAAGGTGTTAACTTGAATTCATTTCCATTCTTTCCCCAGAAGTGGAGACTGAGGGATGAATGAACCATGGAGCAAGGGGTCTTGAAGTGACATCAGTATCAAAGAGACATAGTCATGTTCAGGCTAGGCAGGTGGGCTAGCCAGCCTCTGGCATCTAAGAAGGTCCATTAGGGTTACGGAAAGGATAATAAATAAGATTTTTTTTATTGAAAAAAAAGCGTTAGGTTGCATTTCTAAGTTTAAAAAAAAAAGTCAGCCAGCAAATCCTTGTTTTTGGAAAACTGAGCAGTTTGATGAGAGTCCAAAACTTCAATAAAGATGATAAAAACAGCCTGCTTGTCTTCTTTGAAACAGAATGCCTTTCCCAACCAGTCCTGGCATGACACCAGCTTGTGCCAGCTGTGAAAATGGCCAAAGATCAGTAGGGCCTGGGTGCAGGATCAGTGTCCCAGCAGCTGATGAACCTGTGCATCCAGGCCACAATGCGTCACTCAAGTTCCTCCTTTCCAGCAGCGTGACAGGCTAAGAAGGCAACATGAAGAACTATCGTCACTGCAATACACAAAGAAATATTGTAGCTGCAAATCTACCTGAAAAGCCATTCTGTGACAGAAAACCTGAATCAGGGGCAGAATTCGAGACATATCTTTGTCAGATTTCCATCCAATCTAACCATTACTTGTCTATATGCCCCAGGTGCCCCCATCACAGAAACGCCTCAACAGACCCCAGCTTCTGAGCAAAGCTGAGCTAACACAGTTTTAGGTGAAAAAATGAAGTCACTGTTACTCATCTTGCCCTGCCCCTTACAAAGGTTGATCTCCACGTTGCTTTAAAGGAGTCCAGAATCACATATTAGTCTTGCAGTAGGGAAACCTTTCTACTTCCCTTGCATTAGAAGTACTGGGTACAAGAGCAATGCTTGGTTCAGTCATGGGCTTCTTCATTTACTGCTTAGGTTTTCAGATTAAAAAAATTACTCTTAAAACTTATGGAGCAAATGTTTCTCGAATCAAATTTTAGTTTCAAAGGGATCCCACTAAAAAATAAGTCTCAGAGCTAAAGAGCAACCCATGCAATTGCACTGAAACAATTCTAACCATATCAGTCACATGCTATTACTGCCCCACAGCAAAAAGGACCTTGGCTGATGATGAGGTTGTCTGCATATTTTGTCTTTTGACAGTTTCACTGCATTCCCCCCTCCCTCTTTGCATTTTCCATTCTTCGTTTCTTTAACCTAAGCCTTTCCATCTCTTCTTCCAGAGTGCAAAGTTGAGAGGAACATGAACCCAAGAGAGTGGAGTAAGTTTAAAACTAGGTTAGAACAAATTTTATTATCTATTCTCATCTTCTATCTAACAAGGGGAAATTACCCTATTAGTTTATTGGAAACTGTCAATAAATGCAGTGGGCATACATTACCATCCCCACTATCCATAGAGATGACTGGGAGCCAATTTGCTCACTTTTTTTTTTTCTTTTCTGACAAAGGTAAGAAGTGTATTGCATGTTCTGCTCCTGCTTTATTAGTTTTAATTCCTCCTTTTTTCAGTGGCATTCATTAACCTAATGTCACTCTGTTTGGTTTGCAAACACTACTCAGAAATGCTTTATAGTTGCATTTCAAATCTGTTTCTCAAAATCTTTTGTAATATCAGTGTATCTTTTAAACCTTGCAAGGCTGTTCTTTGTTTCTTTACGTCTGAAACCAAACTGATGCTAGAGAGGTCAATTTTTAACATGTCATCTCTTCTTCAGAAAAAAATTCAGAACTTGCATAATCACTAAAATTCAGGTGCAAAGCTGTGGAGGTAGACTGGTGAGATTAGACTGCCTAGACATTATCTTCACTTAGGTCTAGATCAAATATCATTGCTGTAAAGTTGAAAACTTAAGGGTTGTGAATACTGTACTGAATTTTTCCTCCCAAAAACAGATTTAGAAACATAAAATAAGAAAACTATCATTAAAAAAAAAAAGTGTCTTTTAAAACATTTGCTTCTGCTTATAAGGCTGCCATCTCCATCCCTCCTAACCCCTTGTGTAAGGGCATGCATTTCTCAAGAGTAAACTCATTGCAGCTGAGAAACCAAATGTCCTTCAAAGACTGCAAGTAGTTTGCCATGCTAGCAAACTACATTTTACAACATTGGACTCCAACCTAAGTGCCACCAACCCCTACAGGTTTTTACAAGAGACAAGGAGTTCACACATCTAAAGAAATGTATGTAAAGCTGAGTTCTCTACTTTGTGTGTGTTGATGTGCAGAAGAAAAAAAAAAAATCCTTGACCAGTTCAATAGCAACACTGTTTCAGTAGCATTTGGCTATGAGGGTTTGGAGTCAATATGGCGGCCATAATAAAACATTAAATGTGATAAGACCATCAAGAAATTTAAGTTCTCCTCAACCCTGAGCACCCAAATGCTTCTGTTTCAAGTCTGAAAAAGGGCACAGGAAAAGGATTCCCCAAGAGCACACTTCCATTTCTACTGACTTCGTTTCCAGTACTAAAGAGAATTGAACAGAACTGAAAGGCAACAGAGCCGCTGTGAGCAAAATGCTTCACAAGCAGCTGAGCGTCAGCCTTTGAACTAGAGTGTATCCAAGAGGAGTCTTTCAGAGGCTGCTTTTTATCTTTTTGCTCCCTTCCCCTGCAGATGAAAGGAAAGATACTATAGTTATCTTACTGTTTTAAAAGAAAAAAAAAGAAGCAACATCTTATTGATTCTTTCAGTGCCATCGGCTCCTGAGACACTTCAGCTGCTGGTTCAGATGCTGCGCACCCCTGGGGATGCCTGCCAGGGTTCTGCCAGCTGCGGGTGGCCTCTGCTGGCTCTGCTGCCCTGGGAGCTGCGCCCAACCCATGGTCAACCCGCCGGGCAAAAGCCGCCTGACGCATGTTTAATGTCCTTCTCATCTCAGGTCCGATAGGTTAAAGAGCATTTAGTTATACCGCATTAGGGAATATAGGAAACAATGGAGATGTATCCACGGAAGACAGAAGGGTCATGCAGTGAAACAAGGGATGGAGAGGTGCTGCAGGTTCTTACTGTCGGGCACGTAGATTTTATTTTATAGAGGGTGGACTGAAGCAAATCAAGGTGTTCAGGCTGGGGTCTGAGCAGCAGGAGCAACAATCTGAGGATGCTCAGGGAAAGCACGGAGGGATCTCCATGTAAGAACTCAGGTTGACTTGGGCTGTCTAGTTTTGAGGAAAAAAACACCTAAGAGCTGATACAAGTATGCGTGTAGGAGCAGAATTAATTTAAAACTCTCACTCTCATGGTACATTATATGAAATTACAAGTTGCATACTGAGACTTCAAAATATTTTTAAATATATATACATATTTTAAGACACAGATTATCAGGAGAACTTACTACTGCAAGACACTGAGAAAGGTCATTTCATTCAGCCACCTGCATCCTTCAAGCAGATTACCTCAGAGTTTGCTCACGTACAAAGAGCAGCAGCTCCCGCAGCCAAACGTGAAAAGAGGTCTGTCTTCGTGCCCACTTCCTTCACTTTCTTGGTGTACCCTTTCACACCTCTACCTCCCACCTTGACCACTTGCCTCCCACAGACTCCTATCCTAGGACCCACCCTCAGATCCCCACCATTTTTTTTCATTTCTCTCACCCTAGGCCAAGTACATCCCCTCATCTATGTAACACCAAGCATATTAGCTGATCTATGGGGTTGCTTGTGTCCAGGTGCTGACCTGAGCTGTAGGAGAAGCGGGTCCCCACATGTGAAAGGGGCTTCCCAACCCCAGAGGAACAGGTGCCACCACCTGGGAGACTCCATTTCAATAAACTAGAAGCATCTCTTTGGAAATGGAGGGCGTCAGCAGCTCCCATCACAGATTGTAACCATTCTCTATTCCACAATACCTAAGAAAATTCAGACCCTTTAAAATGACAGAAACACTCCCTGTTCAGAAAACACAACCTTTTAGGGACTGGTTCTGCTTTGACTGGGAGCTCTGCCAAGGATTTCAGCTGGAGGAGGAATGAGGCCCTTCATTTCAGTTAGAGCAAAACAACACAAACAGCATCACAAATCCCATCTGGGACATTTACAAGCAGGGAAGTCTGATTTCTTATCTACCTCCTCCTCAGAATACAGTGAAATATTGGGGTTTTCTCTTTCTGCCTGTCGTTGTTGCATTAAATTTTGAAAGTCCATAGTCTCTAAAGCCACTGGTAAAAAGTTGCTCCGCATTTGGACTTGTGATCCGGAGCTGAAAGCTTATGCCAGTCTTCTGTCTGACTGGAAAGAAAGTGCCAAGAAGAAAAGACAGGCGCTTCTCAGGAAGACCATACATCCTGCATCCTGTAGAGAAAGGCATTGAGAAAGCTACTCTAGCAATATCACTGTCTGAGCTGTCTGTGCAGGTGACTTAGCACTTCTGAAATTGGAAATGGATTTCCAAAATGTCTACTATGTAGAGAAAGGGTGAGGGGAAAAAATAGAAGACCCAAGACAATATATTTGGCACGCACGTTGCAGAAACTGCTAGTACATGCTGCGGTCCCAGACCCAGTGGGCTGTGCTTACCTCATTTGTTTCACGTAGGTGAACCTAGCCAGGATGTTTTCTTTAGCCGTGGGCAGTGTGACAAGAATGGGACATCCAAATAAGGTCACTCAGGATGTGTTTAACAACACCGGGTAAAGTCTGTGGCAAAGGCTCATGCACACACATACACACAGAGTATCCACTGTACATACCGTTGACTTAGTGCGTCATTATTCCTAGAATAACTTCTGAAGAGGCACTCCACCCTTGTATTTGCAACGCTGAAGATGTGATTGTCCCAGAGCCAGTTATTACAGTGATTTTAAGGAAGAGGAAGAAGAGGGAAGGGACCCTGATTTCTCTGACCTCTTTGAAGAGATGCAATGCAATGAAAATTGTTAAAAGCAGAGGTAGTTTCAAATCTGTCAGCCCAAACTCCCTTGTGATCTTTGAAACAGCAGAGAGCAAGAGGCTTCCTGAGGCCATCCCAGAAAACCAGATAGCACAGCATTCTGCAAAAGGACAAGCCACACACCTGTTTAAATACAAGTCAATATGCTTTATTAAGCAACAGTGCCACAAGTGCTCCTACATGATGAAAGGTAGGCCAGCACTGTGAGGGAACGTGCGTTTTTACTCATAGGAGAATCCTGGAAGGCAACCCCATTATATTGAGTATGAAACACATTTTTTTAACCTGCAAATTTTTGATGGTGCACAAAGCACTTTCAAGGGGTCTGCAAAAGGTAACTGAGAGCAAATCACTTGTAGTAACTTAAATTTGTTGTAAAAAAGCTTGCCTTTTCCTTCTAAGTCCTCTGCAGCTGACTGAAGTGATAAGCAATAAAAGGAAGGGGTTACTTTGCTAGCAGCTGGACAAGGGATGACATAGAGTTGCTGAGATCGGGATTTTACAAATTTGAAACGGTAAGTTTTGATCAAAAAATTACCTAAGGCTGAAACTCAAAGCAGTCAAAATGGGGGAAGGTCAGATCCCAGGCTGCTCCCACGACCCTAACTCGGCTCCTTCTGTGTACAGTTTTGGGTATAATTTGCAGTTAAATGATCATATTTAAATAAGTAACAAAACTTTCCAGTGAACATTTGCTTCATTCATCACAGAAAGTTACGATGTTCATTTACAGATATTCAGTGTTTTGTGTCCCATTTGCTGTGTGCCCTGGGCTAGCACTCCTAGCACACCCCGTACCAGCGAGGCACAAGCATTACAGCTGTCACAGTTGAGGCATCTGGCCCAGTTGAGCTCCCAGACTAACCGGCTTAGCCAGATCTGTGCTGCCTCTGAAGCAAGGAGCAAGGAGGCAGCAGGAGCAGGCCTGGGATGAAGGTATGGCAGAGAGAGGGAGGGGAATGGGACCCACTAAGGGGCAGAGCATCAATGATTTTCTCAAATAGATTTCAGCCTGCAAGCTGGGACCTGTCTTATCCATCTTTTCCTTTCAACCTTGCTCTGAAGTGAGAATTTCCTCACTTTACCTCCGTGGTTCCCGACATCCATCATGGGTGGTACCTCCGGGCTGTCTCCCAGCTTCCTTTGCAGGATGCTTCCAAGGAAAGCCCTGCGCCACTGTGGCACATGACACTGGCTGTGTAGCATCCCTGCAATGGGAAGTGGGAAATGTGGCAATGTGGCCATCCTGACTGTCGAAATGTCTGCAGTCAGTCCTAAGGCATAGGTCGGCCCTGTCCTTTCCCACCAGCATGCCTCCAGCTCCACATGTGCTCACACTGCTGTTTTCACAGCACCCACTTTCCCTCCTATCTGCTTAAAAGTGTAGGCTCCTCCAGAGGAGAAATTAACCTATTTCCACGTTTGAACAAAACTTAGCACTAGCTGAATTATTCATTTGGACTAAGGTAGCAGTTAAAGAAGAACAGCAGTTCTGAGTTTGCTGAAATGTTTTTGGTCTTCAAATTCAGTTACATTTTTTTCTTCCCTCTAAACCAAGCAAAATCTGTAAGACTCTGCAGCTAATTCTTTACAGAGAACTGAGAAAAGCTGTCTCGATTAGTCAAACCTCTCAGAACAATATAGAGATCTAAAAAAGCAATATCAACATATGTGGTAAAAGTTGCAGAAATATTGTTGCTACTGAGGCGACAGCATGACAATACAAGAGAAGAAAGATTGTCATCACTTCTGTTAGACTAACAGACACAGCTGAAAAAGTAAGCTAGCTTTCATACACCTGGTTACTTCATCAACAGCTGAATGAGTAGGAGAAGGTAAGTGGCATACCAACAGAAGGAATAAATGGATCAGCCTGAAATAAAAAAGAAATGGACCGTTAAAAAAAAACACATGCAGTGGTCATTTATAGGTTTAAAAAAAAAAAAAAAAGTCTATGAAAAGGCAAAATTTGCATTATCATCCTCACAAGCAGAGACTTACATAAATTCACTTTAGCCCAGCAGCTTAAACAGAACTCAGCAAAGTCTGGAGTTTTGCTGACCCTGTGGGAAACTTCTGAAAATGTCAAACAGTTTAAGCATGTGAAAGTAGTCTTTGCTCCTTTGACATATAAAAAAATAAAAAGGCTGCTCACAACTGGCATGTGCTAAAATGGGGTTTGAATAAATTTTTCAAATATCTGAGAACTGTTTCTCTGCAGCTAAGACACCGGAGAGAGATCAGATCAGTGCATAATGGCAAGCACAGAAAGATTTCATGATGAATGTGAAATATCAAACCAGGAAAACTGCATTCATAAAAGAATCACAAAAAATTCCAAGAGGACACACTATCCTATAAGTGCCTCTCGCAGAAACTTTTGCAACTGCTTCTGAGGTGTACACATCCACATTTCCATGTTAGTCTAATGAAAGGGAGTAAAAGAAAAACAAAACAAACAAACAACAACAAAAAAACCCCAAAATTTGCTTTAATACCAGAGTGAAAAACATTGGTGGATACTTCAACACTAAATAGATACATCACTTTAAAAAAAAGAAGAAAAAATAACCCTCCTTTCCTTCCAAGCTACCTTTCAAATTAAAGCATTTCAGATGTTATAACCAGTAAAACATCTAGCTGAGATTGCCTCTCAGCGAATGTCAGTCCACTCAGTTTAAGATATGACCCTTATACGCTTTGGCTAAAAAATGCTGTCATTTACACAGGTGTATATACACTGACGCAAGCCTCTAGATTTACACAGGTGTGACAGAAGAATTTGGCAGACTTTTTACAATTTTAAACAATAAAAAAAAATCAGATCAACTTTTGCAGTTGGTTACAATTGTATCAATCCATAATATGTTGGTGCTGATGGCACTGCTCCACAGCTTGTTAATGAAACTAAGCATTTTGCGTACTGTGTCTGACTAGAGGCTGTAACTGAACCCAAGACTGCTACAATTAAAAGCCTCGGGTTTCTTTAAAAAAAATTATTAATTTATTGTTCGGAACTCTTTTCAGTTTTGTATTAATTTTTGAAAGAAACCTTAACACAGTCTAGTTTTATGACCTGTTATTCCTATCATCATTGTTTTACCCGTATACACAGTGTCCCATTAGTACAGCATTTTCATACAACAAATGGAACCGTATTATTTTAAATCAGAAAATTTGTTTGTAAAGCCGCAGAACATTGGCAGGACAACTGAAAAGCAGGCATTGTGTATTGGAACACTTTTTAACATCGCTGTCCATTTATTGCTTTTCAGCTTGATCATGTCCCTTTGTAGTTCTTCCAAGCTTGCTTGCTGTACCAGAAGTAATAAAAATGTGCCAATATGAGTGATTTCAGGTTTGATTCAGATCCTAGATCTACTGGCCATGCTAACCTGTATGACTCTGACTGCCAGCTAGATGTGCAATGCAGGAACAAACATGCAGTTTTTAAGTGTTTTACAAGTATTGCAGCTGTTTGGCCAACTTTGAATTATTTAGGTGACTAAAAATGAAACAGGAGAAATAAAAGGGACAGATTATTTGAAGTGGGTTGTGCTCATATCAAGTTTCCTTTGCTCAAATGGAGCAACACAAATATCAGCCCAACAGTCTCACTGCTAAACTTAGACCATAACAAAGGGGGAATCAGGCCCAGGACAACCTGATACCAGCTTTTGATACATTTGCAAAATACTTTAGCAGTATTTGATGTTTCCACTAAATCAGAATGTATTTTGGAAACGGAGAGGGCAGGTGGGAATCTGAATAAACATATCTGAGAAAAAAAGGTAACTCGGGTCTCAAGGGTCATTCCCTTCAGTAAAAGTAAAGTGCAGTGGATTGCTCTTCCTGGACCTAACAGTAGGGGCGTGGGAAGCTTTCAGATGTCACAGGGTTGTAGATAACATTTGAACATATGATTAGCTTTCGTGAGCTGTCTTTAGAAACCTTACATTTTTCCCCCCCGCACCTTAGCCAGAGATCCTTCCCTTGAGGTTTCGGGACACTTAAAATGTTGCTTTGACAAAAATCAAGGATGTGGAGAAGTTTTTCCTGTGTGATGTCACTTTGCTGCCCTTTATAAGCCTCTGCAGAAAAGAAGGGAACCTATCTGAGGATTCACACTCCAGACACAGGCGACCAAGGGAAAGCGAGAAGCACAGAGGCGTATCAAGTTGCAGATACCGACCAACCGCTAGGAACGGCGAGCCATGCCGCGGACCAGTCCCTACAGCTGCCTGGGGTACACGCTGCTGGTGCTCTGTAGCCTGAAGGCTACCCTCGCCTTTCCCAACTCCTCTCCGCTGCTGAATCCCAGCTGGGGGAATGGAGATCACCTGATGCACCTCTACACAGATACAGAGAGGAACAGCTTCCATCTTCAAATCAACGCTGATGGCTACATTGATGGTGTTCCTCACCAAACCATTTACAGTAAGTAGCTTACTATGGATCCTCAGTCTTCACTGGAGCAGGAGAGGGAGAACAGGACTTTTGCTTTCTCACTACTTCTAAAAAATCCCCTCCTCTCATTAGGCAGGCGGACAGAGGAGTATAGCTATGGGATGGAAAACATACATAATTATAATCCTCCTTTTGTTTAACAAATAAACAAAATCACTCCAAAGAAATATAATGGATAGGGAATTTCATTCCTCACCTAAGAGAAATGAAGTCCTATGGTTCCTGTGATACTCTGCAAGCAAAAACTACCTGAATTAGTCTTCACTTCATGATTTTACCCACAGCTTCTTGTGGAAGTTCCTATTAGAGGTTGGTGATGAGATCCCCCAGATAGCTACTTCCCATTGCAGTGACAGTATTACCAAAGGAACTGCACTGAGGGAACTCACCACAGCAGTGGTGGAAATCTAATAGCATGCGTAAAATCTTTATTTTGGGGTAGAGAGCAGATAACTACTAAAACTAACTCTAATGTGCATAGAACATGGGTATGCAAAGGTCGATTAAAAAGGGGGAAACTGCAAAAGGCCAGACTGTCATAAAGGAAGTGCTAAGCCTTTGGGGTTCATGAGAAGTAACTATTCCCGTCGAGTTTATTTTCATGGAAAACTAAGGTATTCTTCCTTTGCTGAATACCTGGGCCCAACTCTATAGTTAATAGAAAAATGGGGAGTTTTTAAGTTCTTCCATAGCATTTCAAAAGTACTTCTCTTTCAGCAGCACTCGAATCACAAGTAGCTAGGCATCACAAAGTCATGTTTATTATTATTGCTGCATAGTGTCTTCTTCATCCACTCAATTAAAAATGTAAGCATATGTAATGAAGTTTTTACATAAGTATATAAGGAGCAAAGGATGGTTTTAAAAGTTATAATTTAATCAAGGAGAAAAAAGGATCAAGTTCTGCTATTTCATTTTTTTTTTTTAGGAATACTAATGAAACACTTGCAGGGACAATGGCACTGTCTTGTTGTTATTCTTCCTGCATATTTAAAGGTTTTATAAAACTCATTTTAGGTATGTTGGTCAAGAACCAGTACGATGTTTTAGAGAACAACAGCCAGCAAAATACTATATTTTGCCCATATCTGCCATGAAGCAAATACACCAGTATTTGGAATGGTGGAGCAGGAAGGGTGGAAATCAGACAACAAAAGGGGTCACGAAAAGGAGAGTGACTGAATCTCTGCCAGGTCACCATGGTACCACTGAGACGCCAGATAAATGAGAACTGCAAAGTTCTGCCCCAGGGCTGCAATAACCCCCTGCAGCTGCACAGGCTGGGAGGAGGCTGGATGTGTACAGCCCTCCTGGGTAGGACCTGAGGGTTACAGCAGGCACCGAGTCAAACATAAGTCAACAGCACGCTCACTTTGAGAGGAAGGCAAACCGCCTACTGTGGTCAGCAGATCAAGGAAAGTTGTTATTCCCACTTTACTCGGCACCGGTGAAACTGCTCTTGGAGCACTATAGCAACCCCTGTTCAAGATAGATGTGGAGAAACTGGAGCTGGTCTGGCAGAGGGTTTTCAGGATGGTCAGGGGCCTTGAGCACGATCTATCGGGAAAGGTTGAGGGAGCTGGGCTTGTTTAGTATAGCAAAAAGGAGGTGAAGGATAATCTAATACCACAGGGCAGTCACAAAGATGAGGAAGACAAACTCCCCTTGGTAGTGGCCGATGACAGAACTAAGGGTAATGTCCCCAGACTGTGGTTTGGGACTTCAGAGGGGATGTTAGGGAAAAAAAGTTGCCTTTGGGAGGTTAGTGCAGCACTGGAACAGGGCACCCGGAGAGGTGGTGGCATCTCCATCCTGGGAGCTTTCCAAAACTCAGACAGACAAAGCCACAGCTAACCTGGTCTAGGGTGGGCAATAGTCCCAGGACACGTGGGACTGAGGCAGAGTGGGAGGTTGATTCAGACCCCCAGAGGAGACTTCCAGCCAGAGCATCTGTGGATCTGTAAGGCAACAGTGCAGTGTCGAACCGGGTCCTGGATTTGACATCTTTGTTTTTCTAAACAGGTGCCCTAATGATCAAGTCCGAGGGTGCTGGCTCAGTAATAATCACAGGTGTGAAGAGTGGACGCTACCTATGCATGGACACAAAAGGAAACATTTTTGGTTCGGTGAGTGACCTTTGCTAAGACTCAAGACTGAAAGGCAGGTGCAGTCTGCTAGTGTGGCGCCTATTTCCTCAGCGAGGGCAAATCTGTATAGCTATGGTAGGAGGATGAAGATTTAAGCAAGCTGAGGACCTGCCACTTAGGTTAAACTTTCCTCTCTTCTTTGATTGTATTGAGTTGTAGAGCTGACAAAAATCATCTGAGATCCTGCTTGGGTAAACGAGGGAAGAATGAGATCCAGTGATGGACCAATCTGAATTCCTGCTGTAGCGTAGAGCCATGGGTTGGGAGTAGCTCAAACAATGCAGCCCTTTGAAAGAAAACAGTGTTATCATTATAATACCTTTGCTGAGAACATGGGCATGCATCTCAGATCTACATTTGACTAAGCCTGAGTTGTCTGAGTTACAGAGCTGGCAGATCAGAAAAACACCTGCTGCAAGATCTCATCCCTCTTTCCGTCTTTAATCGGCACTTGTCATTCACCAAATCCCTCTGCTCACAGGTGTCATATTTTTTTCCCTAAGCATTACTTCAGTCAAGAGGACTGCGTGTTCAACCACAGGACGCTGGAAAATGGATATGATGTGTACCAATCTCCTAAACACAACTTCCTGGTTAGCTTAGGCAGAGTTAAACAAGCTTTCTTCCCTGGTATGAATCCACCACCATACTCCCAGTTTTTGTCCAGGAGAAATGAAATCCCTTTGTTTCGATTCAACACACCTGAGCCCCACAGAAATACTAGAAGTGCAGATATCGATCCAATGGATCCTCACCAGATCCTAGTCCCGCAGAGAAAGGTCTCCGCATTTGGATCTCAGTTGCAGCAGCAAGCAGATTTTTCCCACATGCCCAGAGAACCCATGAGAATCAACCAGAACGACGTGGTCAACCCAGATGACCCACATGCTATGATGGATGCCAGGAGGTACGCAAGTCCTCGCTTTTATATTACAAGATAACTGTGGCCCTGCCACTTGCAAATTGAAGACATGGGCGAATATAATAGGCAGAAGGAACTGTCTAGCACACTCAGTCTGAATGTCAAAATGGCTATTAGAAACCTGAAAGACATTGGGAAAAAAATCTTAATTCAAATTTTGTACTTACAGACGACAGTTTACTGAAAAAACAAGTTGGACATTTTCTAGTTGAGGCTCTGTTTTATGGAAAGAAGATACATTTTTGAAAATAATACTACAAACCAAACATTTTAGGGTCTGAATCACCTTGAGTACGCATCAGTGAAAAAAAGAATTCACTTGAATGAAATGAGAAATTGATATCACGTTACTGATGTAACTGGGAAGAGACCTGGAGCATCTGAGATTCCAACACAGACAGGGAATCTTCTTACTAGCACCATCCCTGGCTGTGCAAGCACAGCAGACAAACCGACCGATAGTGTGTTATATTATTATATAAAAATGACTATATTATTTTTACCTGTTAAGTTGGAGCTTCAGTCTCTTTTCACACCCATACAAGTCAAAAAGTGACTACTCTGCTGTCATAGGAGCAGCACACATGCAAAACTGGAGTAACTGACAGGATAACAGGACAGGACCAATAGTCTTGTGTGGAAAGAGTCATTTCTGACACTTACTGAATCCAAGCTGAGGTTTGGGAAAAAAAGAGGAGAGTCTCACTGTCTCTCAAGTGCTTCTCTATCACACTTCTATATTCACTAAATTCTAGCATCACAATATGGAAATATAACGTAGAGACATTCGTTAGTTTTGCATATTTCCAACCCAGAGAGAAGTATCAGGATTACTAATAATCAATAGTGTGTTAAACAAGATGGTTTGTTCTGCACACTGCTGAACTATACAGGGGGAAAAAACATCCAAAAAATTATGCCTTATAGGCATCAAACTATTAATAGCTCATGAAGACTCTCATCCAATGAGTGAAAATTAGGTTTGTATTTAGGAAAGGAGAATCTAAGTTTAGCATCTATGTTTCTGTTTAGTTCTGAGCAGGTATCAGATGCTTTATACTTGTAAGAGTGAAATTACTTTAATATTAATCAGGAGATCTCTAATGTTGAGAAAACCTTTTCCCTAGATTGGTATACATTATGAGTAACTTTACCTATCAGAATCTAACCTCCATATATACATCTGAAGTTTACAAATCTTTAGTTAAGATGCGATATCTGCAGAGCAGAGCTTTTTATTGTTGTTTAGGTGTCAAATTGTTAGCTGGTAGAATTCAGTATAGCTTGGTTGGTTTTAATGGAGCTATATTCGTTTCCACAAGGGCTCCAAAAACTGTGTACAAACTTAGCTATTTTTCTCCCTTATTTCTTTTCATTTTGATTTGATCTTCCTGTAATCTTAAATCTGTGCGGTTTTGAAAAAGTTATTCTTGATGTGCTCTGCAGAAACCAATAGCAAGGTACCAATGAGCTGCACGAAATTCCAGTGTGGTAGATATTTGAGAAGAGCTTTTTATTTTGGTGTGTGTGCATTTTCTGCATGTCAAGATGCAGATTCTTCTGTCTTGTTTATTTAGTATATTTAACAGCCTGACAACAGTCTGAAAATGGTACACTTGTCCCAAGTGTGCTCATAGCAATAATGCAAAAGACATTAGGCTAGATTCTGGTCCTGTTCTTTTTTCTGTCTCGTGAAGTAATTCACTGAAGCCACTGGAGTTACAGCAGTGTAACAAAATCAAAATAAGGCCCCCTGTGTTCCTTGCTTTCATTGAAATTTTTCTGGATTTAGCGCAGGGTCTGTCCTGCTGACAGCATTTAAAATAATCTTTTTTTTCCCTATATATGTATATATACACAATATCTCTTTATCTACAACATCCAAGTTGTTACGTTAGAAAAGTCATAGGGCCTGATTCTGCTGTTAGAATAGTTTTCCTACATGGAGTGATTCCTAATTCGTACAAGTTCTTAGGAGCACAAGACAAGCCAAATGATTAGGATTAGACCAGGAGTTCTGTCTCATAATTTGTTGTTTTTCATCCTCTAAACTCATGGGTTTGATTAGTTTCAAAAGGAAAGGAGCGATTCTGACGGATTTAGGAGAATTGCAGGGCTAGCGGATAGCTGTGTATTTTCTTGCTTATTCAAAATACAGCAAGACTTTTAACCTTGCTGTCTATACAGTGGAGAGGTGTGATTTTATTTATATGTTCTAGTTTAATAATTTTACTTGATTCCTATATACCATTCTTCTTGGCTTTTGCTCCTTGAGAACTCTGGACTGCAATTACATGAGCAAAGTTTTCATTTTGCATAAATTGTTGTAAGCTCCACAGAGCTCTCTAGGACTCCGAGTCAGCGGACCTACAACAATTTGAATCATGAAAAGTTCTGTCTCAATCCATATCAAACTTTGATGAGAAATGTTGGTGGGGTTAAATCGCTATACCATCTCTATATTCATACATTAGAACAACGTAAGAAGGGTTGCTCACTGCATTAGTAGCCAGGGGATTTAGTCCCTAAGCTAAGAGTGAATGCACAGCGGATTTTGCATCAAAAAACATATTTGTAACCATAGAGAACTGTATCGAAATGTCAGAAGAATTAATTATTCAAAGGAGATGCTGGCCATCACCAGCTAGTAAGAAAGCATTACTTATTTATACTGCAATATTTATTTATTTATTTGAGTGGGTCTTAAGTCCCACAGAATATTTATAAATATTTATAACAATGTATTATAGACACTGTTTCCTTTTATAAAAGTACCAATAAACTTTTCCTTCTCTCCAAATGGTGGATTCTGCATCATCTGTTCAAGCTCCCCATTCCACAAGGACTTGAGTGAACAAATGGTACTAGCTGTGTCTGAATATTTTTGTGTCCCACTATCCCCTGCGATTTTCAGCCTCATAGGTTGCAGCTTCCTTGGTGTTTCATGCACCACAACCATGAAAGTTCTGTGAAAGATGATGAGAAAACCAAATTCTTAGTAGGTCTAGACTGACCATGAAGGCATTGTCACCTCTACTGGAAAACTTCTGCAACCCAAAAGCAATGGAAAAACCACTGGTCTAGCAGTTCAGTCCTGCTAGGAAGTATTTGTGATCCTGGCTCCAAGATCTTAGGGTAGAAGATACTTGGTAAATTACCATTACTGCTCACTTATTGCTGCTCATACAAAATATTCTAACTTCATTCCTAGGGCTATGCTAAGGCTCTGTTTTGCAGCAGACAGGTCACAGATTGAATAAATCACAGAACCCATCCTCATAGTTCTTTCCTGCAATAGTCCCCAGGCCCACCAAGACCCAGCAGAGAGCTGCAAAACGGCAAGTGCCCATGGGCCTGACAGATTATCTCCTCGCAGTGGTTCCCCTCACCGCAGATACTCTATGGAGCTCTGTCATAGTCAGTAGCACCATTTGTATCTGCTATGGTGCCAATACCAAGAGAAGCATCCTATTACCACCAGGTACCACAGGACTGTTGCACTTTGCGGGCAAGAGGACGGTGGTCTTCAGTGGGAGGATGGTCAGGTAGGTGGGGAGCTCTCCTCTCTTCTCCAAGATCCCTTTCTCCTCCCATTGCTAAAGTTTAGGTCCATGGACTTCAATGGGGGAAGAAGCACAGCAGGAATGTGCAACAGAATTGAAGCGTATAAGAAACTTAATAGATGCCAAGGTATCATAAAAAAAATCAGCTGGTATCTTTTAGTCTCCCACACACTTGAAATCTCAGTACTGCCTTGGGACTGTTCAAACTCATTCACAGTAAGCTGTGCACAGTGGAATAAGAAGAAAGCATGCTGCAGAGCAACCGTGGCCCCAGAAAAAAAATCTCTGCCGCCTCTCTCTCTTTCCAAGAGCAGGACGAACAGGAAGGTTTGTTCAGTTGTTGTCTCTCCTTGTCCAGGAAGCTTGCTCTGTTGTGAACTGAAACTGCAACGGGATCTTAAAGCAAGGAAAAAATGCTAAGAAAGAAGAACAATCCAAAGACTGTCGTTTTATGGATCATGAGATGTTATTAGAAATCATTTCTGAGACTATTTTCTCCATGGAGTAACCCAGATAAAAGACCAAGCATCTGCAAGGTACCTTAGCACAGCACTGGAGGCGGCAGCATGGATGATAACGGTAAAGGACAATTATCCAGATTGCCTGTTCCTGGTGTCCTTCTAAATGCAGACACCTCCTAAAAAAACCCACTTGATCCCCATCTCCAGGCCAAACAAATCTGAGAAATGCAACTGAAAAGTGAAGCGACTCTTTTTCTAGAAGTGTCTGTAAATAGTGACATTAAAGAACAGTACTTGAACAGCAGTGTGAATGGAGACTCTTGAAGGACATCTCAAAAGGTTTAACTGAGCCTTGTTTATTTATTTACTAAATATAGAAAGCTTTATCAACTAACTCATTAAACCCTCATTGTTACAAAGGACCAGCAGAAAGCTGGACTGCATGTAAACTAGCCCATGTATGTACACATCTGAAACATTTGCAGCCTATCAGTACTTAAAGGGGGCTTATAAAAAAGATGGCGGCAAACTTTTCAGCAGGGCCTGTTGCGACAGGACAAGGGGGAATGGCTTTAAACTAAAGGGGGTAGATTTAGACTAGATATAAGGAAGAAATTTTTTACAATGAGGGTGGTGAAACACTGGCGCAGGTTGCCCGGAGAGGTGGTGGATGCCCCATCCCTGGAAACATTCAAGGTCAGGTTGGACGGGGCTCTGAGCAACCTGATCTAGTTGAAGATGTCCCTGCCCACGGCAGGGGGGTTGGACTAGATGACCTTTAGAGGTCCCTTCCAACCCAAACTATTCTATGATTCTATGATATTTTTTTGAAGATATTTTTCAATTTTCCTTTTCAGGTAAAACCAAATTAAAGAGTCAGCAGAATCAGGTGCATTGGCCTTTTTACGGGTAACGTGCCTGCAAAGTGAGGGGAGCAAAACAACCGCAAAGAGTGCATTTCTCACGGCTGAGAACAAAGTGCCAGGTAGACGTCACCCATCTGTGTTTCATCCCTGCTTCTTTTGCCTGGGTAGGGTTTTGGAATTACAGTAGCTTGATGCCTTGATGTAACCTTCTACCTTCCCTCCAGAGATCCTCACGTTGCCTTTGGCCAGTGCTCTCTCCTTCCAGAGCTGCTGAAGATGCAAGGATGAGGGGCAGAGGGGTCTGAGCTGGCCACTTCAAGAGCCCCCAGCTATTCTTCCTATTGCTAGGTTTTATCTCGTTGCAAACTGTTTAATTTTATAAACTGCTCTTCAGTAACAGTACCAGACAGTAGTGGTGCCCAAAGCCCAGAACAAAAAGGCTTTTGCGAAACACCGATCAGACCCCGCGTTTTCCTGTGGCGTGGGCTAGGCTGTTGGTGGACTTGCCGGCACAAGCTCAAAGGTTGTTAGTGCTTTAGGTGTAGCGGGGAAGCACTAAGTACCTTCTAGCACAAGCCACACCTGCCGAGCATAACACGGGCTCATGCAACCACTGGTTCTGCTCTCCTGCCTGCTGTGCGGGCTGTAGCTAGGCTTGTTTCATCACCCACCATCCTGCCTTCCCCTAGTCTTGTCTTCATGCCTTACCTTGATTTAATAGGGATTCACCCTCTTTTTATTTTTCTTATCCGATTCTGTGCTTTTTAGAAAATCACAGACATTCAGAGAAAGTCCATGGCTAGAAGAGAAAGGGATTCATATGGAGGATTTATGCTAAAGTTGAAAGACAAGAAACATTTCTGCACCCTTTTCACCCAAACACACGTGTTTTTCACAAGGATGAATGAAATTTATGAGTCACGTACGCTTGCAAAAGAAGCATGAAAGAAGAGTAGGGTGCTAGTCACACACAGGTCTCTAGCGCTACCAGGAGATGAAGATTATGAGGCATATTTGGCTACTCAAACAAGTAAGAGAACCCTTAAGTTTTTTTACTTGGAGTTGTCGTTCTAACAGAGGAAGACAGGACCATGAAGGGTCACACCTGGTCCAGACTCCTGGACAGTTCCTGACAGTGACCAGTACCAGCCAACTGAAAGGGTGGTCCCAATAACGATGCCGTAGCACCTGGTTTTTTCCAGAGCCTTGTGACACTGTTTTAGATCCTAAAGCATGAGGATTCACACATCTTCCAGCACTCTCGCACTTCCTTTTAATCTTTACTCCTTTAATTCCGCAAATCTTCAATAACCTACCACGCATCCCATTCTACTTTGCGTCCTGTTAAATGCGTGACCTGGATAATATCTTACAGAAATCTGAGTATTTTGCTTAGTAACTTTAGTCGAGGGCTACGCGGTTTTGCTGAAGCAAGGGAAAGCTGCACACTGCGGACAGCAGGTTGAATAAGACCACAAACCCGTTCCGGAACTCTGGGTAAATCCTCATCCCCAACAATTCTTCTCTGTATTTGAACAACCTCTGGTGCGTAAGCCAGGAGTCTATTTGCTGAGGCAAAGGCACAATCCTAGATACAGCTCAAATGTTTTTAGAAGGGAGAAGAATTGATTTTAAGACTCGAGAAGTAGTAAGATTGGCAAGTTAACTGAATTTAACCTCAATTTCTATGATTATTTTGGTGGTTTACTGAGCTTGAAATCTTTCTGTAAAGTAGGTCGCCCCTTCTCTTGCCCTACTCTGAGCCTTTAAATGAGATGCAGGACTTGTACTGTTCATCTGCCCAAGAGTGAACCTCATTCCCATCTGTTAGCTTTCAGGGTAAGCAACACGCCTAGGAAAACACAGGTTAGAAAGAGCAACTTTCCCAAGTGAAATACTGCCTACTCGTTCCCCCCAGAACTAACCATGCATTAAACACCAACTCCTGGATCTATTGGTAAGAGGAAATCTTTTACAAAATGCTGTTGGTGCTTATCTGAATAACTCAAGGTTTTCAATTTATTTAACTCGGGTCATTGTCTTCCATTTTCAAGGTAGAGTTACGTTTCCCAGCTCCTCCTTGAAAGTGGCAGGAATTGCACATAGCGTTGCGGGGGAGATCTCACCAGTGCTTGTAGAACAGCATTACTGACTCCTTACCTTGATCAGAGACACCTTTCAGGATCAGGCTTGTCTTTCTAAACACAGCAACACCAACTACCCATAGTAAGTTAGAACTTAGTATTACCCCATGTTATTCTCCTCCTTTATTGTTTTTAACAGTTATCTTCCAGCTTGTAGTGGACATCATTGTCATTGGTATCAAAGTGCCTGAGCTCACAGTCTGTAGCAGCTGGTTTCATGCAGTGTCTTTAATTTCACTCCTCAAAGTCATCATTTCTTCCTCTGCATGATACTCTGACCCACGTAGTTACTGATGGTGCTTCCTCACTAACATTTTCACGTTCCTATATTCTTATTCAGTCACTACCAAAAAATTCCCTCATGAGGAACTTAACTTTACTCCAGCTCAGTGCTTGACCTTGGACACTACTACCTACTCATGTGCCCGTAAATTGCTTGCATACCTGCTTCACCTTTTTTTTTTTCCTAGTAACATTCATCTTTTCCAGTTGAGCTGGTGGTTTCCATTGTGGCATTGTGTCAAGTGTTCAATTAAAATTCTCCTAGATCACATTCCATCATTTTTCCCTTGCCTAGACACCAGTTATTTCCTCAAAGAACTATCAGTTTAGTCTAGTGTAAAACCTCATTTAATTATATTCCAGGTTTCATTTACCTCTCGTCTGTAATTACGTTCTCCTTCAGAATTTCTTCTAAAGCCCTGAATGTTATTAAGGCCAAACTAACAGTTCTGTAAGATTACTTTGTCCTCTGTTCTCAAATAAAAAATATTTTATTTCCTATTCTCTAGTCATATGGTTCCACGCCCAACTTGACAGATCTATTTAAAATACTTGCTTACGGATGTGTAATTTTAGATGTGCTTTCAGAATTCTGGGATAAAGATTAGTCATTTCCCCTGACAGGAGCATATTAAATTCTTTAATTCTTGGCTTCAATTGTGGTATTTTCCCTATCCTCATTCCCATTATCCATCCTCTTTTACCCTTGTGTTCAATACTGCTGTAAATGAAGTAATTCATTTTGGGGATATAATTTAAGATTATCTAATCTCGATTCCACACACACACTGCAACATTCCCGATACTCCTTTCCTTGCTCTCTATTTTAATATACGCATATCTCAAGATCTTTTTGCTACTTGTTTTAATTTATTTTGCAAATTCTCATCATTTCATATCTAAGATACAATGTCCTGTATGATATAACTTTCTTTCTACTCCTTATAGGCTCTCTTCCCGGAATTAGCAACTCGTTCTGAGATGACGAACTAATTGGGCCTAGAGACCTTCCCTGTAATTTCTGCCTGTTTGGGATGTAACTTCCAGATAATTTTTACACCTCTGATTTAAACAAGCAAAGCTTTCCCCCCTTTCTCCCATATTAAGTCCATTTGAGGCTCTTAAGTATAGCTGACCTTACTAATTTTATGATTCTTGCCCTTCTGAAATAAAACCTTTTTTACCTCATCTTTTAACTTAAGTAAATTCACTTTTCAATAGCTAGCTCTTGCAAAATATATTCATGACTTATCACAGTCAAGTCTAGTGCATCATCCCTCTTCAGTTTAGCTATGACTTGATTATCCAACTGGGCGTCAGAGGGAAAGAATATCACACCCAATTATGCCCCAAAAGGGTTTCTGCCTGGACCTCAAGCACATTCCTTTGGTGACCGGTAATCGCCTGTTCATGATTTGTGTTTTTATCCTGGTATCCTCCTGTGCCCATATTCTCGAGGCCTCTGCTGCTGTTCTCTGATTGTGCTCTCAGGCTCCCCACTACAAGCTCCTGGTGTTCAGGCAGGACATTCGTAGACTCACACAGGGCTCCCTGCATGCCAGGAAGCCCCAGAGATGATTGCAAGTGACACTAGAGCTATCTCAGCACAGGAGACCTGCCCGAACAGCATTGGATTTACCACGCACAAACAGATCATCCACACAGCGGGTTTGCCATATCCACGGATGTCAGGGGAACAGCTCACATACTGTGCAGCTGACTTGTGCTCACGCAGCTGCCACTTGCCTGGGATTACTATATATCCAAAACCCTCAGGCTCATGGCCAAAGCCCTCACAAGAGGGACACATCTGGGGAAAATCTGACATATATTAGGTCCAGGCATGTGGGCTGTGGATCTGAGGCAGTCTCATGAAACACCAAAAGCTTGGATAGAGAATGCATCTGACCTAAATTCTGTATTAAAAAAAAGGGGGGGGGGGGGGAGGGGGAAACCCCACCTCCTCCTGTTGCAAAGACAGGGCTATGTCTGGAAAACATAAACCCATCAGAGAACTGTGGGAATAGAGCAAGTATCTTGAAAAAGGGCTGATACTTCAGAGGAAGGAAACTGTGATACTACCAGAGCACTCTGCCAATGTGCATGCCTGATGACTGCTAGACATTTAGCAGACCTGCCAGGAGGTGATGTTGGTGGAGCCAAAACTGAGGAACAAGCGTGCTACCACGCTGGGAACTTTGAACTCCTCTTTGTCTCTCCTGTCACCTTTTCCAAATCAAGCCCGGCCTGGTAAAGCACTGCTTCAACACAAACGACGACTTTATCAAAGGAGGTCACAACTCCCCTACCTTTCGAAGCATCACTTTTTTTGAGAGCAGAGTTCCACTGGACTCTTTAGCGAAAGAAAAACATTCGCTTAGAAAGGAGGGGACCGAGTTTCCTCTTGATCTTGGTGATCTCCACAGTCACCTTTTCTTCTCCTATTGTTCAGCTGAAAAAGCCTGCCAAGACAGCTTTTGTTTTAACCTTCACCAGTTTAAAAAGATAATTTTAAAGTATGCATTTGTTCTCTCAGATCTGACTACAGCCCATTACGTGGGCAAGCTGACATGTTTCTAACATTTATTTCAGCACTATTTTCCTACAAAGGTATTCAAAAGGAATGTACCTTTTTCTTATCACTTGAAATTCTTATCATCCTGGTAACGTGTTTAACAGCTCGATCTGCTTTCACAGCCTCTCTTACATCTTGGCAGCTACTGCTGAAAATGCACCCTGTACTTCAGGCCTTGTCTCCTGCTGCTAACTAGAGACTGGCATTTCACAAGGACAAAACATTCATTGCCCACTACTGAGTAATCCCTCAAATATTTATGTTCTGCTACTATTCCTAACAGAACCATCTATAACTGCAGCTCTCCTTTCCCATGATCCCAATAAACTGTACGGAATTGCTGTATAAATGTATAAGAGTCACTTTATTAAAAGAGCAAGAAGAAAGTTTTAATCTCAGTGTCAATTCAAAAACTTAAAAAGACCAGTACTATACACAGACCTAAAGAAAAAAAGGCTTACAATTAACTTCAGAAGTTTCCAAAATTACTACCAAGGACTTTTCCAGTTGGCTGGCTTTCTAAAAAAAAAAAAAAAAAAAATTACTAATTTTCTAAACATTGTATTGTGACTATTTGAATTCAGAAATTTTTACTTCTGAATGACACTGAAACACTTTGCTTAAGAATACCTTTGTTTTGAACAAAGGCTGCTTATAAAAAATTAAACTTGAAATAGAACCACTTTGACCAAAGCTTGGTTTTATGTTATCGAGGAATCTTAAGTTTCTCAGGATTCTGTATTATGAAGATTTTCCCAATTGCTGGAAAACCCCTAGTCACAAAACTTTGCCCAGATACACCTGTACATTTATGAACTGCCTCATACGGGGGAAAGAGGAGCCACAATGAAGCGGCTTTCCCCTCTATCTGTAAAGAAATGAAAGGAAGCCAGCTGACCAGTAAGTAACAAGTTTAGCCTATCGATGCAGAAGTTCAGTATAAAACTCCAATTTAAATTTGCCAACCCAACTTAAGTAAGCGTCCAGTCCTTCACATTATATAACGTGTTAGAGGTTGAAAGACCGATCTTTGCTGACTCCAGTTACTAGTATTCATCTTTACACATCAGGTAAGCTGCTTTACTCTCTATGGACTAGTTTTCAGACACAGCAGCAGATGGTTTCATGGTGATTTGCTAGGTAAACAAGCCCCTCTGCAAGTAAAAAGCCCTAGGTTCATTTCCAGGTTCTGGAGAGCACTACCTTAGAAGCCTTCAGCCAGGTTCTGGAGAGCACTACCTTAGAAGCCTACCTCTGGTCACCTCAGGGCTGAACACTTCCCGCTTCATCCTCTACATTCTAGCAGTATTAGCATTCGGCAAACAGCGGAGAGAACGGAAGCAGATCCCCGTTCTGTGTTCAAGTAGCAATCGTGAGAACTTTCCGACTGAACCACAGTCACAGCAATGGAAGAAGCAAAGTACAGTCACTACAGCCCGATTAAATAATTCTGTTGCTGTTTTTTAGTAAGGCCGCAGTCAAGTATAGCTACCCACCTCTCCAGGGAAACAACAGCAACCTCTTTTTCCTCCTCAAAATTCAAGTCACTGCTTCAAGGCAAAGAAGCCAAGTAGCTTGAAGTACACAGGACAGCATATTTTTAAAAATTACAAAAAATTAAAACTTCAGTCAAACAGTTAATTTTGTACAGTTGCAAGCAATTTAAGTATGTCCTTAACACTTTAATTTCAGTGGTTCTTCCAGGTAAGAGTCAGGATAGCACTGACACATCAGCCCTAAGAAGGGCTCTTTTTCACAGTAAAAGACCAGCCTGGGGTTTTTCAGAAAAGAAAACGGAAGTTATATGATCTGAGCAAAGCTCCATAGAGTAATATTAACAAAGATTTTTACCCCAAAAGAAATACAGATGAAATGGAGTTCTATTCAGGAGCCTTTAATTTTTTTTTATTTTTTTTAAACAGGCTTAAAATATGCAAATTAAGAAAAAGTATGTGGATATTATAAATAACGTAAGTCAGATGAGCTTACACAGTAACACTACAAACACCCCAGTGGGGAAAGAATGCAGTACTAACAGCAACTATAAGCAATCATCAAGCAATCAAACTTGCCCAATTCTAGGCAAAAATATTCATCCGTCAAGTGTATGACGGCAATTGACAACAGAATTCTAGTTGGGTACAACTCACCCTATTGAGAAGGTTCCTTTTAAGAAGAGAGACCATTATTTCAACTATGTGCATGTGAGGTTCCTCATCCTGCTTACAGTTAAAAATAAATACTTTGTTTGTGTACAGTGCTCTTCAACAGCGGTCTCAACAACACTAACAATTTCTTACAAAACACTCCTGCGAGGTAGGTATATCATCCCCATTTTACAGATGGAAAAGAGATTTGCCCAGAGTCTCACAGCTATTTAGTATCAGAGCCAGGAACATGTCCCCCGACTCTGTACCAAACCTTTTCCACTAGGCAACGCTCCTTTTTAGGTTCTACTATTGCATTCAAAAAAGTTATTTTAAGACAACATATATGTTTAATATTACAATATAGCATTTTGTAGTAAAACAAGAATACAGTATAGCTCATCTTTGAGGCACCATTCCTCTCCCCTCCCCAACTCTTTCACCTGGAGATAACCAAAATAATTATGGACTAATCAAAAGAAGTTTTTAAAAATACGCACTCTAGGAGCAGATACGCAAGTGACTGAAGTATGTTTCTGTTCATAAAGAACATTTGTGTTACTCCTCTAGTGCCAACTTATATCGGACGCTAGGACCATGCAAACTGTGTCATTTTAAGATGGTAAGCAGTTGCATGTCTTCAATTTTGCAGTTTAGTGTCAATAACTCCAGTCAATCTCAGTAATTACTACAGATACCTTTCCCAAGCTTAGTATAACGGTGATGTAAAACCACTTACCCCTACAAAGACTCTTAAAACACTTTTGGAGCTACACATTCAGCTCCCACATCCACTAAGTGAGAGTCTTGATTGAGACAAACACATGTGATTTCAGGTTTTAACAAATTTCCATTTTCAAGTTTTATAATGAAGTGACTAACTCCTGTATTGGGACTGACAGAAGACAACTGAGACTTTGTTAAATTTGTTGGTAAAGTACAGTTGAGATCCGAAACAAAATAACCAATCCAGTTCCTCATGTAGGCTCCATGACTCACCACTAATATATTGGCATCTAATATTTTAGAAGCTCCACCATTACCAGAGCTAAGTTCTGCTTCACTGCAGTCATTTGTCCAAGGGAAAACTAACTGTTCTTCAGATGTTCCTGAGCTTCTGCTTGCTGCACCATGCATGTCTTGCTCTTTCTGTTCCAATTCAACAGCTAGCCGACAGAGAAATTCAAAAAAATCCCTCGCACGTTCTCTTACCTAAAGAGAAAGGTCAGAAGAGTACATTGTGAAGAATGCAAGAGACTTCGGCTTTCAGAAATCTGAGATATAACTACTTCAGTTAAAAGATAAACATTTATCACAGACAAGTCTCAGAAATCAATGATAAGTTACTGAATGCTGCAAAAACTCCTCTGCCCTCCAAAGCCAAGGTTGAGAGTAACTGCCATCATCCTTCTGCAAACGAGAGTTTCATGAGGAGTCAGTCTCAGAATCAGTATTTTAGTTCTAAAGAGATTCCCTTCTTGGCAGCCACTGCAATCGCGTCAGGTAGTGTTTTTAGCTTGGAAAGTAACTACCTTTGGTTGGGCTAACCTCTCAATAAGATGTTCCTAAGTATGCAATAGCTCCATCTGCACTGATGAAATGGCCTAGAAACTAGAGCACGAATAAATAAATACCATACTTCATCCAGTGTTTCCCCTCCAGAAGGCGTGAATGAAGGACATTGCTCTCCGGCAGCCTTTGCCATAGCCTTGAGGTCAGTCAAAGGCCTTCCTTCTGCAACACCATATTTCTGTAAGAGGCAAGTTACAAAGAGCGGGTTTAGCAAGATACATCAAGTCTCCAGTACCGCTTCCAATGTGACCATCTCTTAACAGCTTTGTTTTCTTGGATTCTCAAGTGTAACGTGCGGGCTTAACTACCTTTTACATTTTATTCCAATATTGGGGGAGGAGGTATCTTTATATCTGCCACTTAAGTTAAAGTAGATATATATGCTGGGTAGAGAAATACATTAAGAGCAGCATCTCATTTAAAGTACTAAAATTCAAAACACTAACTTCAGCCTGATCTTTGCCTTGAGATTTTTTCCCACATTCTTGACACTCATTCTGAGCATACAAAATTCAAGTGTCTTTCTAACTGAGGTTACATTGCAAACACCTCTGTATGTAGCTGTTCATACGAGGCTAAACTCCATTTACTTTTCATTTGCAGAAAGACTACAGAAAATTATTTTTCACAAGTAAAACAAATATCTTCTCTACAAACCTCTGAAATCTCCACAACAGAGGAGTCCATTTTAAAATCAGAATTTTTGAAAATGACAAAGATTTAAAAAACCAAAAAACAAAATACACCACAAGTACTCTACCTATTAAAAATAAACAATAAGGCATCCCCCCACTTTTTCAGGACATACATACATTACAGTGTTTTCAGAAAACAAGAAAGGCAAAAGAGATCTTAAAAACATATGCTAATGGACTCAGAGAACATGCAATTAACTATCTTCAATGACATGCTTATTCCTGTGACCTCCAAATACAAGGCCCATATGAGAAACAGTAGTAAGAACCCCTATAAACCAGCTGGTTATTCTGGATCACTAGAAGTCCCATCATAAAACGTAGTATTTACCATCTGTAATGTATCTTACAAGATAGATATACTTGGATGTGCATTACCATTTTTGACCTTGAGATCTTTCCAAGGCACATCTCTAACAATAGTAAACCAGATTAATACTTCACTACTACTAACAGATGAAAAATATATTCTAGTGGAAAGCTTTGGTCTTTCCTTGGAACGCCCAAAGACAGAGAAACCGCTGCAGTTATGATGAGTATTTTGAGAAAGTAAGAACTGATGCTATACTGTCAAAAGGCTCAGTTACACACATTCTGGAAATCCAGATGTTGATGACTAGGATACAGACACATACTCATTACTGAGGCTTTTTTGATTTCTATGTCACTATCCACTTGCTGTGGATATGAAATTAGATGCCATAATAATTAATTTATTAACCCCTTCAGAATTTAAATGTACTGAAACACGTTTACTTCAGCCTCTTGATCCCTTTCTCTAAAGCAAAATATTGGCAGATTAAGAACACGAAGAGAGACATGAAGAAGTAAGTGCTCTGAAGCTGCTGAAAATGAAATCCTAATCTTAAAAGATTTTTCCAGACTTCTCTCATGAAAGCAAGGCATGAGAGAATAAAACTTTCTTAATAGGGTCAATGACATATGTTCTTTCAAAGGACTTTGCTTCTTTTCAGGCAATTCAAACTTAATTCCAGCTATCCAGAGTAGTGACTTACAACCTGTGGCCTGCAGACACTGTATTGGCATTTCTATACATCCATACAAACACTGTGAAAGGGGAAAAAAAAGTGTAACAGAGACTTAAGATTATTCTTTCCAAAATTCTGTACCATGAACTGTAATATTTTCGAAAACATCAGGTGGTAAAGCAACTAAAGAAGTTTGGGAGGCATTTAACTCGCCAATTTCAGGGGAAGAACTGGCATGTCTGACAGAAAAAGAAGATCCAAATAGGAAATGCTACAATCATGTTCTGCTCCTTAAACGCTTATTTGCCTGCTGGCAATATGCCAACCCACTTTTGGTTTTGTAGCATTTCCTTCTTTAAAATTCAGCTGACACTCTCAGTGTAGCATCTGAAGGGTGATTCATATTAGCAGAAACAGGCAGCATCTGAGTTTATTCTGATCAAGACATACTTAAAAACAGACAGGAGGTACAATTATGCCTGTTATCAGGCAGAGAGACTAATCAGGAAAGCAGATTGTTCCACGGACAGCAGAAAGCTTTCCAGTAGTCTTTGTGCAAATGAAAAGGTATAAACAGCTAAAAAGCCAACATCGGTTGTGCCATCAGGACAGAGAAGGTAGGCAGAGGGAATATCTTTAACACTTTACATATGGGGTTAGAAAACAGAGCTAAGCTTTTTATTACATTTAAGATAATTCCCTCTACATGTAAATCTTACCTTAGTTAAATCATTAAAGCATCACAGTTACAGCACTGATCACTAAATTTTGGCTTTGCTTCACAATTCTGCAAACAATTTATAGTACCTGATGTGAAGAGTTCAGTTTTCAATGATTAAAAACACATCAAATAGTGCTTTCCACTGTTAAATCTACCATTTAATAAGCCAAGATATCCATCAGCAGTAAGTTACATTTTCAAGTTGTTCAACGTTCAATATTAAAACAAACTCTTTTGGCACTTACTCTCTCTCGAAGTCTTGCATCATACTTGATTTCCAAATCTTTGCAAAACTTATTTTTTCCTAGAATTGTGGCAGCAGTCTAAAAAGTGAATATACAGTCACATCAATGAGCTGTTTTCTTATGGATGGCTAGACCATCTTACACCACCACAGCTAATGTGAATCACGTTAGTAGTACCCAACAACCCAAACAAACAAGATAAAAAGTTTTTCAGCTAGTAGTGTCTGTCAGAATTGGATATATGGCCTGTGTCAGGCCATAAAAGGCAGAAAAGCTGCAATCTTCCGGAAGTTCTTTCACAATTCAAAGTCCAGAACAGTTGAAGACACTTAGCACCCATGAAAGGCAGGCAGCAGAACGCACGGCGGCAGCAGGATTTACCGGGATAAAAGCCACATCTTCTCTTGAGTATACTGCCACTCACAAAGCAATCAAGCCAACACATTCTTTACATGTAGTACATGGGTCAGACTCAAAAGCAGTACGTTCCTAAAAACTGATCAGTTAATCCGGCTGCGAAAAACATAGCATCTAACAAATGAAATTACTTTCTGGCAAGCGGCTACTTAATGCATCTCAGAAATCAAACACTCTTGAAGCAGTTAAGAGGCAGGAGGGTGTTTGCTGGCAACATACTGAAGTGTCAGCCTCGATGTTACGAGGGAGAAATGCACTGGATGATACACTCGGGGGAAAAAAATAATCTAGCCTATTGTATTCACCTGCCTTTTGACAGCATGGCCAAGAGACAGAGAAAAACCCAAAGGCCTTAGTTTGCTTTTAACAACAGTCTGGATGTCTTGAGTTTTGTGCTACATATCTTTTTTTCTTCCAAGGAAGCACGTGATTTTGGGGGTGCAGGGAGGGCAAGACAACTGATCAAGAGGAAATTCTGATACCACTCTGGAAAAAGTATTGCCTAATACAGGCTCTAGCATGTTGGATATTATACACCTGTCTGGCTGCCACAGCCAATAATGGGAACTAAAGGGCAGCTAACCTGCTCCTGTTCTTATATGCAGCAAAGTGTGAAGGCTGTACTGGATTCGCATACAGTTTTGACTGGTAACATCAGCTGGAAGTCTTGTGCAAATGTCCACATCCAATCGAACTGACATTCAAAGAACTCATTTTTAAAAGGCTCCTTGGATTCTGGCAAATAATAAGCAGCCTTGTTGTACTAACAAGATTTTATGACCTGTTTAATGTCTTGCTTACAAAAGGCTTTATGTTGCAACTTTACATTTCTGTCACAGAATAGTATCACAATTCAGATGGGGTTGAATCAACTTCCCTGTATATATGAATAGCATAGTTAATTATATGATTATATCCTGAAATTTCTCCAGGACTGAGATCTTGTTCAGCATGCAGAATAGACAACATTCACCTACTGAGCACTAATTCATACTCTGAACTCTAAATACTAAACATGAAGCCTCATTTACTGTGCTGAAACCAAAATCTGCTCTGAAGAAGAGATTAACTTCCTCACATCTTTCCTGCACTATCCACCACTAGAATACCAGCATGCTTCAGAAACGTTCCTGAATCTTCACAGTACCACAGTGAGAGAAGGGATATTAGCCCCACTTTACACATGGAAAAGACCCAAAGATTTTCTCTTGTCCGTCTCAGGACCCAGCCTGTCCCAGTCCTGAAACTACCTTCACTGCTGCAGAGTTCTTGTCCCAACAGCATGAGCATCTCACAGAAGGCCCTATCTTCCCCTGCAGACTTTGGGGGATTATGTGTTATGCTCTCTTAAGCTTACAAGTCTTAGAGTTATGCCCTGTTCACACCACATCCCAGTCTGTCCAACTAGTCTTTTTTTACTTTCACATTGCAGGTCTGCCTGCTCTCTTCTACGCTGCTAAGTTCTGGAGCTAGTCTTTGACCCTCCCTCCTAGGCTTATTCTCTCAAACAGGCTTCCCTGCAAAGCCTCTCTCTGCATTTCCTATACCTGCTCACTTTGCATCTCTTGTAGCTCTCAGAATTCCTGCCCAGCTAGTACAGAAATGGCCTCAAGTTGCGCCAGGGGAGGTTTAGATTGGACATGAGGAAAAATTTCTTTACTGAAAGAGTGGTTAAACATTGGAACAGGCTGCCCAGGGAAGTGGTTGAGTCCCCATCCCTGGAGGTATTTAAAAGACGAGTAGATGAGGCACTTAGGGACATGGTTTAGTGGGCATGGTGGTGTTGGGTCGACGGTTGGACTCAATGATCTTAGAGGTCTTTTCCAACCTAAACGATTCTATGATTCTATCTCTCTTTGCACACATCCCTGTTTTCTCCCATCCTGCTGAGGCTTGAACGTTCAGCTGTCAGCCACGGGCAGCAGCCAGAGGACCACGTACCACTCCTGGTTCCGGTAACCAGTACACACCCTGGCTACAGCCAGTAACTAAACTTTACCACTAACGGTTTCTTTAAAAAACATTTTTTCCTCTTTTGCAAGGGAACTTGTACATTCCTCTCATACTTGAGCTATGAAGTGACAGCGTAGTAGCGACAGCGTAATAAATGACACTTCTTCATAGATTTGCAGCTGCCAAAAAGGGGAGTTCCAAGCAAATGGAAACTGCAGCTTTACACATCTTTGGAAAAGCTTCCACAAAGTCTGGATAGCTTGTCAAACAAATGGGAAAACACATTTCCTTTACGCAAAGGACAGATTCAGGTCTGTCTTCTACATTATGAGAGTGCAAATGCTTCTCATGGAAAAGGCTATCTCTAATATAAGGAAAAAAATTACCAACCTGACTCTCAAGCAGCCAAGCTTTCAAAAACAATTCTCCTAAGGCAGGCACATAGCACAGACAGTCTTATGAACATTATAAAGCACTATTAATATTTTTAAATATAATCACTGCCATTCACACACTTAAAGGAAGCGACTTGTCAGGCAGTTATTATGCATCTTAAAAATATCTAATTATTGCACTCCTCCCTCCCTGTCTCTCTAGTTTGTTTTCTGCCTAAGTTGTGCTGCTACAGCAGTTTATGGGACTGTGCTGCAGAAGAGATGAGCAATGTTGATGATGTATGTTTTAAGAAAAAAAGGGTATTTATGCTAGATTTTGTTGATCTGGTTTACAGCAAGGTTTCACAGACTTTTGTAGCAGGACAACAGAGCAAAAAGCGAGCAACCAGCAGGGTTATCAGGAATCACTTAGTAGTTTCAATCACGTGAAGCCCACGTCTCCTGAAACCACAGCATCAGTAACAGAAAAGGGAATTAAGGATAGGGCTTCCACGGGAGACATGACCTTCCTAGAATAGCTGATCTATGCCTCTACCTCTGAAAGTTCTGTTTCCCTAATTTTTTGAGTATTTCGTAATCTTGCACACAAAATCACATGTAATCCCACTCAGTAATTAACATTTTTTCCTCTTTAATTAACCTATTAAAATAGTGCATCAGGGTGAGAGGTGTGCTATTACGTTCCTGCCAAAATCCAACCTCTGCACATTTAACGATCCTTGTACTGCCTTTACAGCAAAACCTGATCTTGCCTATACTGGTCTGCATTCCTCAGTAAAACACAGCACACAGCCGCAACGCATAACACAGTACAACAGTATCACAGCCAGTTTGTTTTGCTTCTTCAAAGAAAAACTGACTTCAGTCTGTGTTATCTCTAAGTCCCGATTACTCCTTTAGCAAGAACCTATGCACACATAAAATAAGAGCAAATCCATAAGAGCAACACTGCATGACATCCTGCAAAGCAAGCTGGCCTTCATCGCTTCCTAACTGAGCTGTTCTCATTGAAATTTCCTTACTCAGAGGACTTCTTGAATTCTACACAACTCAAACTGCAGTTCTAAGTCCATCAAAATAGCTTTTGGCTCTCCGTCACTGTATTATTTTTGCATCATCAATAGCAAATAAATGCCAAATTCTGAAGCTAATATTTACATTCAGTTGCCTCGCGAAGCACTTGCCTGCTTTGCTCGAAGGAGGTCACTTGAAAAGACATGAGTAAACTTCACATTACTGAGAAATAAACCAGCAGCATCTGCTTGTCTGAAACCAGTTGCAGAGAGCGGCTCATCCACTCCTTGACCTACAAAATAAAACCCCATCAACATTAAGACATGGAAATTTTAGATCATTTAGCAGCTGAGCAAGCATGGCAGCAATAAAGAATCTGCTCGGTCATATTAAAATGCTTCTCCTTCAGGAAAGCCAACCATTAGTAAAAGCCACTGTTCCTCTGGTCTTCCATAAACTCAGTCACACAAATTGTATGAATAAAGGGAGTACAGGCTAGGAAGACAGAAGGATCATTATCGATGATATTTATATTAATGTATACATATGACAAATTTAAACATAAAACAGAGGCCTACATTTTCTAAATGTGAGTAGTCATTTCAAGTCACTTGTCCTTTTTAGAATGGTCACTGGTAGGCTTCCTGCAAGAGGAATCTTACAACTGAAACTGAAACTGTAGAAACAGATTTGTTGATTGTAAATAAGAAAAAGGACAATACAGTTGAGATAATGTTGTTGATACTAAAATACATATATGGAAAAACCACGCACATCGGGAGAGTCAAGTCCTGACAAATACGAAATGCCGGCTCTTCCCCATTCCCTAACATTGACAATGCCTTGAAGAAATGAGGCAACAAGAAGGCATTCTGTGTAATGCGGAAAGCAGCACACATTCTTTGCCAAAGACACAGTTTCACAAGAATTTTACAGTTGATGTAAACACAATCTGCTGTGGTCTCTTCCTCTCCCCTACTCCACCTCGCACATTGACGCTAATGCTCATGCAGCTGTATAGCAAGCATGTTGATGGAACAAACCTAGCAGAAAAGCAGCAACCCTTCCAAAAATTGTTTTCAGCCAGAGTAGTCTGTGAAACTAGCTGGTCACAGAGCTCTAGGACAGCGTTGAGAGAACCAGCACTTTGGTAATCCAACTTGAATGAAAAAGGTGTGCTCCTGTCACAGCTCAGAGTCTGCAGGAGAACCAACAACTGTGGCAGAGGGGTAAACCTGTAACAAATTGCTATGTCCACACTTGTATCACCTATTTTACTTTTGCAGGAAGTCAAAGCAGAGAGTGTGCAATTCTCATCAGATCCAAAACAATGACAAAAACAATTTTCACCAAGCAAATGCACCATCGTTTATATGCTTCCAGTAGCAAAAGACAGGACACCAGAAGTCCAGAATTTGAGTTGCCTTCTTAAGGCAATAGCCTCCTTTACAACATGACCTTTATCCATCTTTCTGCAGCTCCTTACCAACTCCATCGGACAAACGTGCACCTGGTTGGTTCCTCACCAGAGCTGCAGCTCTCACTTCTCCTCTGACCCCCAGAAGCCCTTTTCCCAGGCTTCATACTACTGAGATTTAACACAGTGCTATGGGACATTCTGGCATCCTTAGTAACAGGTGCTGCTATTGCTTTATTTGATTACAGGTAACTTCCCCCCCCCATTTAGAAAAAGGAACTATTCTAACACTCCTGTTGATAGCAGAAATGCATCACTATTTGTTGATATTCTGTGGAGACCGACTTAGAATCTTCATAGTTCTGTAAAGCTATCAAGCTAACATCCTGGCTTACAAATAAAGTCTCTTAATCTTACAATATTATTCCGTAATAATACTTAACATTTCAGCAGTTGGTTACAGGATTTCACATTTTGCAGGGAAGAATAATTTTCCATCTCTAACAAGTTTAGCAGAATAACTGATACTAACCTTGCAGTATCTTGTCTTTGTTGTATCTTGTTTCTCCACTGAAAGAGATTATAAACAAAAAAAATTAACGCTCAATAATTTTACTGAATGTTCAAAAGCATTATTATATTAGATACCAACAGGAGACAGCAGAGTCTGAATATGAAAAATGAGATACAGTACAGCACAGCCTCTTTTCAAAAACTTTATAATAATAATAAAAAAAAAAAAAATTTTCCAGTAGTCAACCCCGATCATGCCATCAGTATTTACTAAGACAAACTTACCTGGGATAAAAGGAACACAAGCAATTTCTTAAATTCATCATAAATGCAGCATTATTTATCTATTACAATAATACCTCGATGCTGGAGAGAGGGAAGATGCAGGAAGACTCTGGAGTCCTCTTATGAAAAGCGTGTGCTAGCCAACTGGACCTCTGTGCTTTAAAGGGAAGCCAATTCAAGAGCTTATCAAAGACAGCAGCAGAGCATGCTGCACACCTTGAAGTAACACAGCATTAAGAAGCCAGAGCTGTAGAAAAACTACTAGAATGAACATCACCTTCTTTAAGGATTAGAATATTCTACCTTGAAAACCATAAATGATGGTATTTCAAGAGAAGAGTGACTAAAACCACGTGCAGATTTACTCAGGAGAAAAAACCTAACAACTAAACTTGACATGAACAAAGTTAAGCATGCTGACTTTGTTGAGACTCTTCACCTGACTGAAATGTCATATGCTTAAGTTTTTTGCAGTACTAAGGTCAAGTGTGCTGCTTGGTTTTTATAGAGAGAGCAATCAACACTGCCATGCGGAAGTTCTCAAGATGAGCCCCAAAAAGGTAACTGATCACAGAATACCAGTACTTTTAAGAGAAAACACTGTATTTTAGTGCACTTTAAACTCTTTCCTGCACAGGGGGCAGCAATTTAATTCTTCGGGCTCACCCCATGTCCTGACAGCTACTTCCAGCCTCCTGAGGAAAACGCAGCAGGCTGGAGTCCATCCTGCTGGTCATCAGTTGGGGTGCAGGTGGGGGAAGAGCAGAACGTGCAGTTTTCCAAGTAGCACTAAGATAGCACAGCATATGCAAGCACAGTGTGATGGATGAACTCCCACCCATTTGCTGGTGAATTAACTGGGATCTTTCCGAAGTGTCTGCAAGAGTCCCACCAGAAGATTGCAAGTTCCACACATTGTTTCAGGCTCACATGTTTTCTAGCTGATGTAAAAGTTAAGCTGCAACTACAGCACCAAGGCAGCAGATCCAGGTCTTTAAGGGAAGTCAAGAGTAACTCTTGACAGGAGGAAAATCAGAAGGAAAAAAAAAAAGAAGTCATTGCTCCAGTTGCACTGATCAAGTATTAAACTGTATTATGCTAAAGGGGCAAAAAAGTTTAGCTTTCATAAAAATTAAACAGTTAACTACTGTCAACTGCAGGAAGCTGGATCTACTTAGCCTAGTTAACAACAAATCTTTTGTCAATATCCACTGTAGCTTGAAAGAAAAACTCACCTTAATAATTTTAACTAAGTCACAAACGCCAGTTCTTTAACATTTCACAATAGAAATGTTAGGCTACCATTCCTAAACGAGCTCTTTGCCCCACCAGAGAGCTTTTGGCAGGAGAAAGGTCTTACGAGCAGCCACCTAAGAGTTCACAAATAGCGCTTACTAACGTTATGTATACAACCGCACTTCCGCCAATACCGAACTACACCGGTAAGGCTTGACTTATCTGGTTAACTGAAGTATACTGGAACAGGCTCACGTACCCAGCCGGACCTAGTATCACCAGAGGCAGCGACTAGACAGCCCCTCCGGGTCAAGCGCCTCCCTGCCCAGCCCGCAGCCCGGCAGCGATA
>NW_008796215.1:3067871-3068401 GCF_000699145.1 Aptenodytes forsteri | reverse complement strand
GGGAGCCCGCACCTTCACGTCCAGCGGAACAGGGCGCGGTTTGTTTCACACCCCCCAAAAAATGAGAGGTTTGTTCAATGCAGCTGCACAGCCGCTTTCTGCAGGGACTTTCTCAAAAACTTCGCCGCGTCCACTCCGAGAGCTCACCGCGACGACACGCAGATGCTCGGAAGCGCGATTACTTACCTGCTTGCCTAAACGATGACCTTTTCCCACACTAAATCTGTTGGAAGCTGCAGCACACGCGTACATCGCCTTAATATTTGGCAGAGACCGCTGGGAGAGGTGCAAGTTCAGCCTGCGTCTGGGGGGAGGGTGGCGGGGGGGGGGGGGGGGGACTGCAGCTCTGTGTGGCTGCAGGTGTGGGCAGTGCACCAACCAGCCCTGAAGACCTACGTATTTAGGATATTAGTTTTTAAAAATTAAAGGGAAGATATGTCCAGTCTGAAGCATTTTTTAAAGTCTCAAGGCGCATGTTGAGAACAAGTCTGATGAGGAGCGGCTGAGGGAACTGGGGTTGTTTAGCCTGG
>NW_008796215.1:3059911-3067764 GCF_000699145.1 Aptenodytes forsteri | reverse complement strand
AGTGGTTGAGTCCCCATCCCTGGAGGTATTTAAAAGACGTGTAGACGTGGTGCTTAGGGACATGGTTTAGTGGTGGACTTGGCAGTGCTAGGTTAACGGTTGGACTCGATGATCTCCAAGGTCTTTTCCAACCTAAACGATTCTATGATTCTATGGTCCTACTTTGCAATTATAATCAGATGGTTTTCACCTTAAAACTTGAGTTTTCACATAATCTCATGATTCCAGGACCAGAGAGTTGAATAAGTTTACCACGTTGCAGAAGACGTAATACCTGATGATGTTCAGTCTTGTTACATCAACTAAACTAACACTAATCAGCAACAGGACTTTGCTCAGAGTATTATCAATAGTTGGATAAATTGTGCTAATTACAAGCCGATTAAAAGTCTTGGAAGCCAAATCATACCCCTGAGTCATCACCGGCAAAGATGGGAGCCGTTTCGAAGCAACGGTTTCAGAGCAGCAGTTTACAAGGCAAAGCAGTGTGTGGTGTAGGCATCCACAACGCAGTCATCCACAACCAGCTGGGGCCATGCTGGCCTCGTGCGGCAGAAGTCCAGAGCCTCCGTGTATTTTCTTAAAAATGGGACAGATTGTCATCTTCTTCTTCAGGTCCTATTTACCCACATCATTTCAGCTCTTGGCATCTAGATGGGAGATTGGTGGAATACAATTTTGGGATCCATAGTCCTGGGATGGGTGAGCTTCGTGCCAAGATTGTTGCAGATTGATTTGTTGGACAGAGGCCACTTTTGCTCCGCAGCCACCATCATACTTGGGAAATAACAGAGAGAGGAATTATGGCAGCTGCGGGGAGAGAGAAAAGCAAACCTACTACCTACACACTCTCTGTATTACAGTGATGTTTTCAAAATCAGGAGTAGAGGTGACATCCGAGCTAGATAAAATAAATCAGCTCTCCTCTTTTGCCCAGCAGTGTTCTTTCCGGGTCAACTGGCAGCATTTGTGGGAAGGTACAAGACACATCTGCATTTTGTAGTTCACACTCTTGTTGCCTATGCATTATTTGCTGGGTGAGTAAGGGGCTTCTTCAGTTGCTAGGGTTTGACATTCAGACTCTCACTTTCCCTAGTGAGAGTGAAAAAGCAAAGCAAAGCAAAAAGTCTTACAAAAGTAGAAACTTATTTCGCTCTTCCTTCCCCACTTCCCATTTTTGAAGATTCATGAAAAAACACATGTACGTCTCAGCAAACTGCAAGGATACGGCGTAGAAGATGTTTTCCTCAACACAGAAATACAACATTCACTTCAGGAAAGGTCCTGCTGGCCAGAAATATTAAGGATTCAAAATGGTTGATATTTTAGGAAATTAACCATAAAAATTTGGTCAAATCATCACTGTGTTATTGATGTAGAATACAATAACAGGTAATACCTATTTTATGGTTGCAAAAAGCAAGGAAAGAAATGGGAAAGTCACTTAAGGGTGAACAAAAATCTCCAAGGAGCCATAATAGCACACAAGAACTGAGAAAATAGCATTTAAAGTTAATATTTTAATCATTTTGCTAATGGTGATTTCTAATAGACAATGAGAGCAATGACCCAATTGCTATTATTAAATAATAGCATTATGAAATTACTGGTGGTAAAATGGACAAAGTAACAGAAGAAGCAACCGCAAATCATCCTTTTCCCCTCAGAAAGCTGAAGTTTTCTGAATTACAAACAATCTGATTAACCAAAATACTAGTTGGTCAGATAGCTGAGTGTATTTCCTTTAGGATTTCACAACCGGATGGAATAAATGCTATCTAAAAATCAGTCATTTGAGAAATTCTTCTGGGTTGCCCAGAGATCTGACCTAACCTTGAAACTGGTTTGTGCTTTAACACCAAACAAATTCTAAATGAAGACTAAAACATAACTTGTTTCATTTGATAGCAGTTTGAAACATTTGATTGAAACATTAAATATTTAATGCAACGATGGGTCTGTTTCGTTCCCTTTTTATCTTCCTTTGGCAGTGTGGCACAACCCTGTATTTCTGTAGTGCCTCTCCTCCAGAGATCTCAGAACTGACATTTTCAAAGGGTGAGACTAGTGACATGTCTAGCCTCTAAATGAGCCACTGCCAAATGACTCAGCTCTGACCTATTTCTATTGTATCGCCATTAAAAACAACTGTGTTTTGCTACGATGATAAGACCCCAGCTGTGTTTCAGGCATGTTTTAGAAGGACGAAACAAATATGAGCCAACACTGTTAGTGTCTATCATCTTGCAAGTGCATGTTTTGATACAAGTCCCTTTGCAAAAGTGACAGCCCTTCGGGCAAAGTTTTAAAGAGACTTTGGCAGAAGTCGCACAGTTTGGGTTTGTGAGAAGACAGCTCGAAAGGCCTGCAGCTTCTGACTTACAGCCTCGTGGTTTGGCTACTAGGTCACGTTTCCCTTTTCCATTGTTTAGTCCTCTTATCTTTGCTCCTGTCTCCTTTATCTTGCTAGCATGTGCACGTTTTTTACTGAGCATTGAAATTCTGATTTGCCATTTCTTCCTCCTTAGTAATTTCTCTGATCTGCTGTAGCACATCGTGTCAGTCTGTGTTCATGAGCCTATTTTTTAAATTGACCCATTGAACAAAGTGTTTATAAAGCACAACTGCTAACACGAGCACTATTCTTCATCAGATGATGAGTAGTATTTTGAGGAAGTCATCTTAGGAAGAAAAAGCTTTTGTGGAGCTGGAAATTAAACATTTTCAAATGAGAAAATTTTATTCTAATAAAAATTTTAAACTCGACTCTAGTAAATTCATCATCATATGGATAGCATATCACTAACATCAGACAATATCATCAATCCAGGGAGAGTTACCTAGTCTCCATGAAACAACAGTCAGCAATTGGGAACGCAAAACTGAAATCATCAGCTGGGCTATATTCCTGGCAGCTCACTTGTCATTCGGGACCTGATCTTGCTTCCTGCTCTTACAAGTACACCAGCCCAGCAGAAACCTGGGCTGAATTTCTGCAGGGTTTTTTCCTCCCCCGCTCCTCTCCCTGTGTAATAGGCCTCTAAAGGACGTGCTGGCACGAAGAAATTCGTAACTTGGTCAAATCGAAGCACAGAGATCGTGCTGTGGCCAGTTCTCAAACTGGACAGGCTGGAGAACACGGCTGTGCAATACCTTTGCGGCAACTACATCAATTGCTTTCATGGAAAAGCAACTTTAGACAAGTGTTTAATTATTTTTAAGATGCTTTTCAGTGTCATATACTGACTGGAAACAGGGAGCAGAGCCAGCCTCTTGTGGCTGTCTGGCTGAACAGAAAACCTTCCGTGCTCCTGCAACAGCACTTCACACCAATTTGCCCAAACCCCCAAGTGTAGAAGTTCAAGTTGCGGCTGCAGGCTTTCTGGTTGATGAAGGCGTTTAGGTGAGCCGTCGGAGAAGTGAGAAGGTTCAGTTAAACATTTTACTTTCCAGAAGGCTAGGAAACCCCAGGCAGCTCCTGGAGGAGCTCCAGGAATAGCTGCAGCTGTAGGAGTTACGTTACCGTCATCTAGCGGTCCTCCTGCAGCCTGCACCCTCGGGTTTTACAGTCCAATTTTAGTCCCCGTTCAACAAGCTTTGCATTTCAGTTAGATTACGTATTTAATCTTTTGCTCTGGTGCTGCTAGCCATCAAGAAGAATCACATCCAAATTTTATGCATTTCTGTTGCAAATTTCTATAACGTTAGGCCAAGCCTTAATACCTAAACTTGGGAAAGTAAATAATACCATCAGGGCACTCCAGAAAGATCAATACTTTGTCGTGTGTAAGAAGCAAATCCAAATAAATTGAAATAAAAAACTTCTTGGAGAAGCAAAGAGGTTGAACTTGAGGAAACTGGAAAAACTGAGGGAAATTTCTGTTCAGGGGTGCTGGGTAACAATCCTGAACTCATTCCTCATCCTCCAGCCGGTTATGCCCCACTCACAGTTTTGTTCAAGTTCTGAAAACCCTAGTCATCAGAAAGGGCAATCTATTGCTTTTCAGGGATGCTTGCTAGTCTCCTGCCAGATGAACCAGAGTTTTTGCTCTAAGAAGCATTACCAAGTAATCTGAGGAGCCGCTGCCCCAAACGCAGCCAGTCTGCTGACCTTTTTCTCTCTCCTTCACCACTCTGTCCTAATTCTTCTTGTAGTTTCTGCATGTTACATTTTGGAAGAGCTCAAATAACATCCCTGTTTATTTTTAGAGAAAGCTCAATAGCAAGACAGAGCTATCACCGCATCACTTCCACAGAAGGACAGACGTTTAAGGAGACAGACATTTTCCCCTTTTTATTTTCTTTTTCTTTTCTTACTGTGCTTTGCATCAGCTCCTTCATCTCTCTCTAGCAGGTTGCAGCGGAACTCAGAGCAGCCCCTCATGCCAGATATATTGCATACGGAGCTCATACCTAAGCATAAATACCTCGTCTTTACTCACCTTAACTTGTAAGCCTAACAGGTCTTGATTTAATGTACCTGCTACTGAGGGATGCCCTTCCCCACAGTGCACCTGAAGCCCATGCTGAGCGCTGGCCTGATGTTCTCCCTGACAAGTGTCCGTACTAAGAACCCCACAATTTTCACTGTTGTCCCCTGGCAGCATCAGCAGTAACATCAGCTGCCACGCACTCTTTTTGCTGTAAAAATATTGCGGTACCTGTGCCCCTTGCGGCTGCACACAGCTGAAATGCAAATCACCTTTGAGAACCCTTTTAAATATATCATTATATTAAGAAAAATGAAATAGTGTGGGTTTTTTTTTAACAAAGGTACAAAGGTAAACGTGGTACAGCCAGCTTTCTCCAAAGATCTAAAGGGATCCCCAAAGTCTTTTTAAAATAAACTTTCCCTTAATTGGGAGAAATGATTCAGTGTGCTGTGGGGGGCAAAGAAGTAGAGCATAGCCTGTTTCCCTTCGTGCCAGCTGGCTGGCTTCAATTTGCAAACAGCGCAGAGAAGGCTCTAATACAATTCTCTAAAAACTGAATGCAACTACTTTATGTTTATGCCTGCAAGTGACTGCAGAAGGGTGTGAAAGTATATCAGCAATAGAGTCACCTGCATGAGCAAAGCCATACTCTTTTCTGGCCTGTTTCTTCCCCGTGAAATGTAACGTTAAAATACACCTTTTCTACCTTATTATCTACATTGCCATTAAGCAGTCCATGTGTTTGATAGTGCACGCGAGGTGCCCTTCGTCTCTCTCTCGCTCTTTACCCATGGGGCGTTCGAGTTACGGTATGTTTGAATGTATGCTCGTCATTTACGCATCCTCCTGTGCATCCTTCCAGGCAGAGTATGGATGACTGATGGGCTGTGACTGCAGACAGCGGGCTTCGGTGACCTAGGGAGTCCCGTGGGCTGATTTTAATAGGATAAAGCACCGATGTAATGCTCAAGGGTTAACACCATATTGAGAAAGATGGACTCCACACCCCTCATACCTCTTGGCAGCTAAATCCTGACTTTTCCTGCTGAAAAAAAGGAAATGACTTGGCCAGACTTAGCAGAAATCCTACCTGCCTTTACATCAGCTTCGCATTTATTGATGTGACTGGTAATTTACAGTACGAGGCAAGAATGAACTGGAATTGGTGGGAAAATTATTAAACCTATTAAAAGTCAACAGCGGAGCTCCCACTGTCTTCAGCAGGGATAGAATTTCATTCTGCTTGTGCTGGTTGCATTAGATTTGTAGGGCTTTTTGCTTCTTTTCAGCAGCACAGAATGAAGAGTGGCTGCACAGTTCACAGACAAATTAAAAAATACAGCAAATGCAATAGAAGTGTTGAAAAGACTCCTGAAACAAGCATTAAGGGTGCCTTATTTGAAACACAAAGGAAAATTCCCTGCTTAGAAAGATGAACTGCATTTCTAGTCCCTACAGAAAGATTTGGGGAAATACAAAAATCTAGCTCATATACTGAGATTGGGAACACCGAGCAACTGTGTGGTGTTTTTCTCTTCTGAAATCTCAATGCTAAAGCTTTCTTCTCTTTGCCTCCGCAGTTTTCTTAAACACAAAAGTCAGTCCAGCATGCAGTTGTTTTAAAGCATGATTTTGCTATGTTGTCCCTCCTTAAAATCCTCAGGCTGTCCTTATGTAAAGTATAGGATCATGATGGGCAGAAATTGTTTGCAGATGGTAAGAAGATGACAATACAAAATGGTTTCACAGGCCACATAATAATGGAAACTAACCATATTGTATGTGGCTTCTCAGCATTCAGCCAGCTTTTTTTAAAGGAAGGGAACAGGCTGTTGTCCAATTAATTTCAATTTTAGCTTCTGCGCCCTATATCCACTAATTCTGAAAACATACATTTACTTAAACGACAACAGAAAATCTCTTTTCTGCTAAATCTAGATTCAGTAAAACCTCTTAAAACACAAAACTGCAGAGCACATCCCTGCAGTTCCAGAAGGACTATTGGTGACACTGTAGTGGGAAAGGAATTAATCCCCTGAAACCTGAAATTAGGCCAGAGAGCACCCCTTTGAGCTTTAAACCACAAATGGAAGGTGTAAGAACAATCCTCACAAGTTCCAGTTCTTCATAGGCTCCAAGTTATGCCTATGAAATGCTGCGGATTGTTGTTGTTAAATGGTGGCCGGAGGAACACGAGGACTCGTGGTGCTTTAAAATCTCTACCTTTGGTGCAGACAACCTGTGAAATACATGGCTCACAGGTCACTTTCCAGGGAAGTTTTGAGACACTTTGCCTAAAGCCACAGCTCCCAAGTTTGTGTGACTATGACTAGAAAGATCTGCATCTGCTGGCTCACAACCTCAAGATTTAGTTCGTATCTCCTAACCCATCCATGATTTTTTTCTATTTGTTCATATCTATTTATTTTTGCTCGTATGTTTCTTCATGTTAGCAACGTGTTTTTGAGTATTTTTCCCTTCTCCCTGTTCATTACTTTTTTTTTTTTTACCTTTTTTTTTCCCTTTCATTTCTCTTCTCTGTTTTTGGCGGTATTATTCACTTGATGATGGTATTACTTTTTCCCCAGTGTGTCTGCCCAAATACTCTTCTTCATTCTTCAGTGCCTCTTTGCTCTCCCCAGGGGTGCCCAAAGGCCTGAAATTCAGTAGAAAGCTGCTACTGGATGGCAGTGGAGAAGGAGAGACCCCGAGGTCAGGCCAGGGACATCACACGGGAGGTTGGTCAATTCACAGCAAGCATCCACGAGCGGCAGACGTGGAAGAGGGCGGGGGCGAGCATCCCACCTCCTGGGCGCGGGCTGAGGAAGGAGGCTCGGTGCACGGAGGCTCATTTCTTCCCGCTGGCTTCACCGCAAAGCCCTCTCCTTTTACTCACAGTTTGGCCAAAGCTTATAGAAAGAAAAACAACAGAATTTTTGCAGTAGCCTTTAAATGCACCAAGTAACTGAGTGGAGGTTTAAATAATATTTCAATTAGTTGGAAAAGTGTGCACTCTCTGTACTTACGAGGACTTTTCCACCAGCTCGATTTAATTTCCCCAAAATGTTTTGATCCAGCAACTTACCGTTTTTAGTACTTTGTTCTCCTTAAATCTCACGGGACCGTTTCACAGAAGAAACATGCCAGAATTTGCCTACCCAGTAGGCAATGAGCTACGTTTTAGAGGAAAACTTGTTCTGTGACTGCAACATTCAGTAGTTCACGTTTTATATGCCTGCTAACACCATCTACCTAGAATCACAGAATCACATCTCCTTTTGCACCATCTTCACGCTGAATGAATAAAGCCAGAACAGGCAAATTTAGGTCAAGGTGAGTTTATTGTCCATACAGCATACCTAATCCCGCCAAAACACTTTTCTTAGAACCATCTTTAAACTAGTCAAAACAACAGGTTAT
>NW_008796215.1:3024911-3054911 GCF_000699145.1 Aptenodytes forsteri | reverse complement strand
TGCAATGAACATGAAGTATAAATAAACAAATAAATGTGAAGGATTCACCACACTTAAACCAGACACAGCGATGAAGAAGACAACTATTAAAATATTACAGGATGTTCCACATTCTTGATAATATGCTGAAGACCAAATAATATGGATATTTAGAAAAAAGAGAAGTGTGCGAAAACATTGACAAACGGTTATAGCAGAAACTGAAAAATAAAACCCAAGCCGTGACTGTATAAACACAATGCCAATTATGGGCAGCATGCTGGGGCTGTGAGAGTATCAATACAACACTCTGCAGGTGGGCAGGTGGTGCTACGATAAATGGGTTTTCCTAAAAGCAGCCCTGTGGAGTCCTTCTACAATACTGGAAAAGGTACCGATACTGTAAACTCACTGAAGCCTCTGTCTGCGTAAGAGCTGGGTCTCTCCCAAAGACTTCAGGCAGCAAAGAAATGCACTTTTTGGTAGCAGGAGTTTTACAGCAGAGTATTTTAACCAGACCCCTGGCAGCATCTGGCAGGAGCGGTGAGACCCGGTATCACCATTCCCACTTTCAGGCAGGGGAGCTGAAGAACAGAGCTGGGCACTGACCTCCACGGGGTCCCACAGGCGCTTGTGTCAGCCCGGGAACCGAATACGGGATGCGACTGCAACGCTGGGGAGCTGGGCTCTGACCAACAACGCCCACTTTCTCCACACAACACCAGGTTATTCAGGAGAGTTTGAAATATTCATGTATGGAGGTTTAATTTGTCATCCTAGCCAGACTGGGAAAACACGTCAAATGCAGAGTATCTGTTCTGCTGACGACATTTACATTTGTGATGGGCGCAATTAGCTCTGGTGGGTCACGAACACCCATTTTTCTTGGCTATTAGCCAGCAGCTGCTAGCTACAAAGTCATGTCCTCTCCTTGTCGTGAAACTGTCCTGCTTAATATAATGAAGCATCACAACCTTTCTCTGAAGGTGCATCTGCCAGAGAGGCTGTGAGGAACGGCTTTTCAAACTGACCCAGGAAAAAGGGGTTGGATGAGACCCTGCCTGTTTTAGAGACAAAAATACTCACGGTGATGTGGATCACATCACCTAAAGTCAGAGTGAGATGTCATCGAAATCTCCTGAGTATCTAGGCTACCTGTGTGCAATCTGACTCAGGAATTTGTTCCCTCAGCATGGTAACACCACGGTGAAACAGAGTACGGGGCACGGCAACACGAAAAACTTCTGCTGCAACGTTGTGTGTGTGTGGCGGGCAGACGGAGCCTTCCCCGTGTTGACCTTTTGTCCCGAGAGCCGGGGACTGTGGGACTGCCCCTGAAAAAGGAGCTGTGGTCACGTTAACTGGCTTACAGCCGTACCGTACGTACCCAAACGAAGCTCTACTATAAGCAATGCTTCTCACTCCTAGCAACTTTCCCAAGTCTCAGTCACTGGAGCTAAACTTTACCCTCTGCCTCAGGCTGGCTTGTTTATGGAAGGGGAGAAACCACAACAAAAAAAGTGCTGCTATGTCCGAGGAAAAGGTTAAGGAAAGCAGGTAATTTTACCAACTCTTAATCAAAGTTTCCAATCGTTGTATTTTTTTGAGAAGATTAAGTATAATTAGGATTCAGCATGGCACATGGAGGGGGGGGTCAGATACCTTTTGACATCCTCAAGAAATGCAGCCCAAGGTTAGCCAAGATACATGGCTCAGAATGCATACTGCATTCATTCAGAGCCCTTACGATCGAGGAGGTCTGTGCTTTGGAGGAAGGCAACTGCCATCCCTGTTTGCATCGAAGCCTGGCTGAGCACAGGAGGGTCCCTGCAGGGCTGCACGGGAGTTCCCTGCCAGCCCAGGTACCCATGTTTCCCTCCTCTGGAAGCCAGGTTATAGGAAAAATAGTACGTATGTGCCATACCACTGGCGCAGCGTCAGAATACAAATGAAGCATGATGCCAAAGGAAGCTGGGACACAGCTGTTTAAGATGGCCTGGACAGCACTGAACTCTGAATTCAGGTGACTGGCTGTAGGCTCCTCGTCTCACGGAGCACAGCACTCCGCTCCTGAGCTCCAGCAGGCATCAGCGTAGCCCACAGTACAGCAAGGGAGTGCTGCAACCTGCTCTTGGTCACACCAGTCCTTGCCTGTACATTGGAACGACTCCTGCATCACATGTATTGCAGAGATCACCCCAAGCTCTTTGTAGTCGCCTCTGAGACATGCCCCGATTTCCATCACTCCTGTAATTCATCCCGACACTCTGTGAGTCGGAATGATGCTCTTGGAAGATCAGAGGTATCACGTGGGCACCACCACTGCACTGCCACAGCCAGTGCATAATCACAATCATTTGCAAACAGTGAATAACCGTGGGGTTCAGAACCATGGAGCACCTGAAATGTCAAGTCAACTCAGTGGGATTCAGGGAGTATCAGTATACTAGTCTCCATGTGCCTGGTCACTGCTTCCCCTGCCCTGAGACAGGACACCAGCTCTCCCCAGCTCCCAGGCTGTGGCCCTAGGTAGATCCACGTTGGGCTGCATCCCCGTCTCCATCCCACACCAGCGCCCTCTGCCTTTCCCATGCTGCAAAGTTCCTCGTGTGGCAAAAAACCTGCAGTTACAAACACACGGTTCACGCATCGGCTTCATTACAGCCAGGGTTTGATGGAGGAGGGTATGCCTAAACCCAGGCCTTCCAGAGCTGCCTGGCAGGCAGAGCACTGGGCAGCTGCCCGTTCCCGCTTGCACTCCCGTCGGCTGGGGACTGCCGTCTGCTGGCCTCCCGCTCCTGGAGAGAAGGGAAGCTTTAGTGTTTGAGCTTACTCGGAGCAGAGCAGGAAGCCTCGGAAGTGAGAGACCGAGACAAATGTCTTTGAAGATGCAGTAAAATGTAAGCACAGTGTATTTACTGGTGATGAGATCCAGGACAGATAAGCAAGTTTTTGAGCATGCCTTACCTCATGGGGTTCTTCCTTTCCTTTTAGCAAAAGGTAAGGAGAAGGGCTTCCCTGTCTGTCGCCACTTTCCTGCTGCTGATTTTTTTAAGGTAAGAATACACACTTTTGTTTAACCAGGTAAACTTTTTTTTTATAGCTGGGGCTTGCTCTTGTATTATTGGGGGCTTAGTAATTTCCTAATACTAGAATTGCTTGTTTAATGATGGGAGCTGTACAAATTCCTCAGCCTTCCTTCCGAAGTACCTATGTGCCAAAAGCAATCAGAAACCCAGATAAAGAAAATCCCCCGTTATTAGCTTGGGTGGGTTTTAGGTCGGTTGTAAGCATTCACCAGTTTGTGAAAGGGCAATGGCAACAAGTCACTTCAAGGGTCAAGGCATTTTCAAATGGAAGAAAGAGCAGGGGCACCGGTTTGGAGACTCTTGTAACAAACTACACTTGTAATCCAAGTTTGTTTTTTTTTTTTTTGTATAAGAATCTCTTCTTTTAAAGCACAGTGGTGCACAATTTCAAAATACCATGTCCTTCTGAAAATAAGCCAGATTTTTTACAAGCAGCTTCAGACTGGAGAGCTTAATGAGGCAATTTCCTTGCAGTCAGGCTTGGGGAAGGAAGGGTGGTGACACGCGGAACATAAGGCTTGAGCATTTGGAGCCAACTTTGTCTGTTTCTAAACACCCTTATATATGATCATTTACACTGTTATTATACAAACTTCTGACGGCCAATATGATGCTTCATTTAATGTATGAAGAGGCTGAAATCGCTAGGTAATCCTATAGAGAAATGGGTCATTTCTGATGTCTTCATTTTGTACCTAAAACCAATGAAGAGGCCCAGACTGGAATTGTCACAGTTTGCACAGATTTTATTTCATATGGGGATCCACAGGCCACTGATGCATTTTTTCTGTCATGTGTTAGCTCTGGGCTACACTTACGTTTTGAACTTAAAATAATGTACCACTGAATTCTTTAAAACAAAGAACACCATGGTAAAATGACCAGCATGTTGCATTCAGCATGAAATAGCTTCCCAAGAAAGTGTTGCTATTTGCATACTGAAACTCAGTTTTTTATTAGTCTGAGTAATACATTCTGTTTAATTAGTCTTGTCTATGAAGCATCCATCCAGCAGCTGAAGTTGCCTGGCCAGCACAAACCAAAAATGGTGGAACCTTTATTTTGCAGGTTGTCAAGTTCTACAATCAAAATCTAGTAAGGAAAAAAACCCCAACGCCAGATTCATGAGGGAACCTCAGGCATGCAGCAAAACGAGCTGGAACACACCAGCAGATACAGCCCAAACTCTCCAGTACTGATGATGGAGATACAACAAACTCGTCCACCTGAGGCTGTGGCTGTGCCATCGTTAATCCTGGCTCTGCGCACTACCCCATCAGCCAGCCATCCTGGTTTGCTGAAGATCACGCACAGGCCCGCACCACCGCTTCTGCCGAGGTACTCAGGTCACACGACGGTTTTTTACTCACCGTGGTAGCTGCAGGACAACAGGTGATACCTGGCACAGCACAACGTCAGAGAGCTGTGGACACATTCGAGCAACCTGTTTTATGCCAAGATGAGATGCCAACTAAACCTGCCAACGGCTTTTTTAATAAACTGGAATTGGCAGAAGTTTACACCTGGCCAATGCGACATGTGAGCAAAGAGGTTGTACTCTTGTATGAAAAATCCTAAAACCACATTTGCTGTGCACTTGAAACACTGTCTCAGTCCGCAACTAGCTTTAAGACATATGAAGTACACCAGCTGGATGGTAATCTCACGGGTGAAAGGAAAAAAAATGAATTTATTATGAGTATCTTATGAGCCAAATTGTCATAGTGTGATACAGCAAGTGGCTTATTTTATAGATAGGGCTACCACTTCTGTTTGCTTCACTGGAACTTTCTGTCAATCCAAAGTTAAGTGACACAATACAAAAAATACAAAAAACCTATCAGGACAAACAGCTTGGCCATCCCATGATGCGGTGTTTTTAACCCCTCCAAGTTTCCTGTGGATTTGTTGCCATGTGTACATACTTTACTGGTGGACTTTCATTTTGCAAGCTCTACATAGCACTGACAAGAGAAAATTAAAGCTTTAAAAAACATATCAGAGAAAAAATATATGAATTGCACTATTTTCAGCAAATATTCCTTGAAAGAACACTATAATGCACTGAAGTAATGGCCCCAGATTTTGCAATATAGGGACTGGGCCATTCCTTCAGAATATTGTAGGGTTGCCTTTGTTGTTTTTATAAAAAAGTTTTTTAAGAGTGTGTCACATGGATCAACTTCCCCATTCTTCTATATGGTCTAGTAGTTTTAATGATTAAAATAGTTCAGGTACTTTCCATTCCATAGTGTTATTTTTACTTCAGCATGTACAGAACTAAAAAGTTAATTAACTTTTGGGTTTCTTTTTTTTTCTGAAACTTTTTCATCCCTGGGTGATTTTACTAGCACACTTGAAATGCATTTGAAGGAAAAGAAACGCTTTTCTGTGTCTGATGAGGAGTACCCTCGTGGCTGTGATGGAAATGCTGGCAGTGAAAATGACTGGAAGGAGGAATCAGCAGCACTATGGCAGGATCTACTTAGTCAAGTCAATAATAATTGAGGATTTCAATTTCCATTCATGACAATCTTGAAAGAAAGCACAAGCACTAGGAAAGATCCTGCAGAATATTTTACATAATTCATTTTCTTGAACTTTTCAACACGTCTGCAATATATATGCTCTACAGTGCCTGCCAGCTTCCAGTTTTAAACTGGTGTTTATAGTGCATCGGCAAGCTATTAGGGGAGGCATCCCACTCAACTCAACCAAGAGGCTCTCGCTTTGCACCGGTAATTACTAGGATTTTCAGTCCTGACTGCTCCGAGCTCCAGGACTACCTCATTGTGACCCATGCGGCCTGTCGCCCTAGCTTTACTGAGTTAAACAGGTGCAAGACATCCTCTCGTCTTGCAAGATCATGACTGGACTGATAAATTAAAAAAACAAAAAAGAAAAAAAAAGGGGAGGGTATTGAAAAGACATTTTATAGCTGTTTTAGTAACATTGCTTGGGTTTCTGCCATAGGCTTTATCTAGCCATTTTCAAGTCTTCCTTGGCACCCCATCCAAACCGAAGCTGATAGATGGTACCTTTCGGATGACAATGGTCTCTGCATCAGATCCCGCAGCAACTGAGTAGCAGTACACCACCTTCTCCACAAAGAAAAAGATCACTCCTCTCAAATGCTGGTAGCGGAGGGCTATCACAAGAAGGTAAACTATTTCAGCCACACATCTTTTCTCTCCTTCTCCATTTTGAATCAATCCAGAGCTTCTGTGACCGTAAGGGGACTGCGGCTGTGTATTTATTGCACCTGCCACGATGACAACCACTCTAAAACAGATTTAAACCACCAGATTCATTTCACAGCCAGGCAGGGCCGAGAAATGATCCAGCGCACCCCTGGATCCATGTTGGTCATGTAGCACCCAGGTCTGCCAGACCGTGCGCTCCTTGTGCCAGCAACCACCACAGCTTCGCCGCTCATTGACTCCGGCAGGCAGGGAGGCATGCCGTGCAGAAGTGATGAACTAGCTCTGGTCTCTTCCACAGTGCCTCAGGACACAGCGCTTTTTGTATCATGATTTTTAGATTCCCCTTTTGCATCTCAGTTTTGGTCTTGCCTGGGAGAAGAAATAAGAAAGCTTACCCCAGCAAGCCTCCTAATGTTTGTTCGTTTATCAAAAACTAAATTTAGGGAAACATCTGGGTACGTGGAAACTGGTCTGAGCCTTGCAGCCACCCAGTTATTGCCCATTCAGGATGGCACTCATTTGGGAATACCAGTGTCCAGAGAAAATGCGTTATGGCAGCATTTAAGGAAGAAGCCAAAGACTGCCAAACTACTGTTTAACAAGGTTTCATTTTAATTCTGTTGAATTTAAGTATCACTAAACCCCTGACAAGATCTTAGCTTTATGGTGAGGTGTTGTGCATCAGCAACCTCAGAATAAACAAGGCCAGCACCAGCCGAAGCCTGAGCCAGTTAAACAGCTTTGATCAGACCAGCGAGAAATGACTGAAGAGAAGCGACACCGTATCTCAGAGCCCTACCTGGGACATACGGACATCCAGCTGCTGAGAGCACAGCGTGGTAACCCCAGGGAAGTCGGCAGGGATGGGCACGCCTGCCATCGCTACCACAGCCCAAGCTGCGCCGAGCTCAGGCCAACGGCAAGGCAGAGCCATGAAATCCTCTGCAATACCAAGGCTGAGGACAATCCCGCTCCGTGATTGAGTGGGTCATTTCTCAAGGGCTTTCAAAAGCCAAACCGTGACCCTACTCTTTTACAACCAGCAGCAGAAGAGTAACAGTAAGGCTGTTGTTATATATAACATATGCATACAAAGGATGCAAAATACTGAGCTATAACTCTACCAGATACTTCTTGATGCTCCTGCATTTCCTGACCAGATTTGGGAGCCCGGATCCGAACCCTGGGCGCTTTGCTGAGTGCTCAAAGTCCCAAAGCTGAGAATGCTGCAAAAGCCTTCTGGCATTTTTGTGTTAAAGGGTGGTTGGTTTTCCACATATACATTAATTACTTCACAAATAACTGTTAACACCCCCGATCTCTTCCTCTTTCTTAAAACTAATTGCAAAAGGGAATCCAGAAAAGGACTTTTTTTAGGTGTAGGACCTGGTATGATAAATGGAAAGGATGCTGGATATATTTGAAGTGACAATACTTTTCGCCGATCATGTATGCATTGCTTGGATAATCTAAGAAAGCAGCAATCAGACATGCATTAAAGAGTTGGGATTTACATAAATTCCAGCGTGGAACGTGTCATCTGTACTCCTAAATACAAAAGACGGCTGGATTCCTCCGCTGGTTCACATTTAGGCCCCAATTCAAACCTCTCCAAAGCACATGCTTCATTGTTGACATAAACAGGGATTCCTTCCCAAAGCGGGGCCTTCGTGTGCTGAGCACTGGCCTTTAGCTCGCCGACGTTCTCCAAAACGAGAGCCTGAAAAGCTGCCGTGGGAATATCATGCCCATTTACTACATTTACTGTATCTCAGTGATCTCACATCTAATGGACGCAGTTTAAAAACAGACATATTTTCCCTCCTAAATATGTCTATTTTTGCTACTGTAACAAAGAGCATCAATTACAGATAAGTGTCTATGTCTCTGTTTTTCCATCTGCAAGTACAGAAAATAGTAATTTGCTGTTCCAAAGGGCATTTCATGCAGACTAAAGAGGACATCTCACTTTAAAAAAAAAAATCTCATCTATGCCAGAATTTCTCCACTTACTATTGCTACATTATTGTAATAATGCAATATATAAGATGACTAACATTAAGCATCTGAAAGATGGCACATTTTTCTCCGCAAGTTTTCAGTCTTTTCCGCACTTTCCACAGTATACTTTCTAGATTCAGTTCCACTGTTTGCTTCAACAGTCAGTTTGTTGGTTTCCTGTTGCTCGTGTGGGTATTTCTCATAGCAACAGGAGAGAACAATGTTTTCAGAACTGGAAAAAGTGAGAGTAAAGCCAAAACACTGGCAGGGTGATCCAGGGGCAGATGCCATGCCTGAAATTATATTCCCTGCTTAATGTGACTTGGGATTTCAAGCTGATAATCTCTGTCTAACAGGTATACTTTGCAACTGTGAAAAGCTGCAAATTTACCCTGCTGTAATAAATGCCGTGAGCGTTTACTGAAAAAGGGGATTTTAAAAAAGCTGTGACAACCCGCCTGCGTTATACAAAGCTGTATGAGCTGAGCAAGGATTCCCCGCCGGAGGTCGGGGGCAAGTCTCCGACCAGACTATCTATCGCCGGCCCATGAGCTCCTCCGGCGGCGATGCCTGGGCTGCGGAGCCGGTTCCTCGGGGGGCCTGGCTTCCTTGGCGCGCCGGCCGAGGCTGTATTTATGAATGGATCTGACGGAACTCCTCCATGAGCCCGCGGTGTAACTGCATCACCCCATTGTTGCTACACACGCACAGCACTCACTGGGGAACAAAAAGCTGAATGAAGCGGAGCAGCTGCCAACTCAGGCAAAGACAACTTAGGAAACTATCTCATTCTTCCTTTCTTTTGGAGGATATTTTGTCTGTTGTTTCCTTGCATACAAAATGTGGTCTGCAACAAATAAGGCAGGATAAGATACAGCGAGTCCTGTTACTTGGTTCCAAAACCACAGGCCCTAAACACTACAAAGGAGGGATAAATGGTGTATGTGCTGTAGGGACAATATTCAAATGCTATCCGTTCAAGACAGATTTCCATTATTTTATACTGCGGCTCAACAGAAACTAAATCCTTGAGCATGGTGGTTCTGAACATCGTTTCTGTGCAGAAATTTGCAGGGATCTTTATGAAGGGACTTTTCAGACCTTGGGGGGGAAAAAAAAACCCAGCACTGACATATGTAGCACATTTAAGTGGAGATATTTTAAATGCCATTTATTATGGATCCAGTCTTCAAAACAGCCTGACTCCACATTTTCAAGGGCTCACAGCCAGCTGTTTCGACAAGACTTGAAGAAAAGCTTGGTTCCTTTTTTCTTTCTACCTCAGGCCCTTAAATATGCTTTGGATTTTCAAAACCACTCAGTACACACCAGTTACCATCTGGGAACAGACTTTTAGAAGGGACTTGTGCCCACGTACATACCCATACGTTGGCTCTGCCTGAAAACCCTTCCCCTGCTGCTGATGCTGGAGAGGACAACTCCTTTTGTCATCCGGATGCAACCTTGAGAGCTGGGATCTAGGAAGAAGATGCTCCTTACGTGCACACATAACCCTCATTATCACACAGAGTGAACCTGGCCAGCCCTTCTGGCAGCTATGGTGCTACAGAGTTCATTACACAACAGCTACTAACCAGCTTAATTTGGGATCTAACCTTGCCAGCTTTTGTCAATGGCGTAAGCCTGAACGCATTTTTAATATGAGATAATTGTTTCTACTTTTCAGTGCACTCAGCCTCATAGAAAGAGGTTGGAAGGGACCTCTGGAGGTCACTTAATGCAACCTTGTGCTCAAAGAAGGGTTATCTTTAAAACATAGCTGTGTGCCTAATTCTCACTGACCTTAGCCTACAAAATTCTGGTCCAAGGTGCTTTTTAACAGGTGAAGACCTCATCTGCCTACCCCTGCAGTAGTTTCTTGAGCTCCTCAGAAACCTTAATGTATTTCTCCTCCATGAGGACATCTGGGGTACCAGAGAATGGAAGGGCTCAGGACAGACTCAAGGGAGATGCAAGCAGTAACCAGGCCAGGGCATGCATGCCCTGCACATGATTTATGAGAACGCTCCCAGGCACGGCCAGAGCGGCTGTTTCCAGACCCCTGGCTAGCAAGCTGACACACTGAACTGATGGCTGCTCTTCCAGGAGGTGAGGAGAGAGATTTGCCCAAGGCAGGTCTGTGGCAAAGCAGAATATTGATTGCAAGGTCTTAAAATGTGCCCTATCCGTTCAGCTATCCTTCCTCACATCCCGTAATTGTACACGGCGGGGATGCTCGTATCCTCCTCTAAAGCATCTGGCTCCACCGGGGACAGGATACTGCGCGCGCTGGAGTGCTGGTCTGGGATGCTATGGAAATTCCTGACTTCCCGAGTTGTTTATTTTTCCATTGCAATGACCCACCAAGAGATGCACAGGGAGCTTGGCGCGCTTCCTGTGAGTAGGTCTGTTAACTCTTTGCCCACCAGCCTCTCCTCTCCTCTTCAAGAAATAGCAAAGGAAATGTTCCCACTCTCTGGCAGCAAAACAGATCAGAACATGCAATCCCCGTCCTGCAGAGCTGTGTGAAGCTGTGTGGCACTAGCTCTTATCAACCCTTTGGGACAGTAACGATTAGAAAAGGCAATTCAGATATACCATGCAGAGCTACTTTTGCTACCCATAAGGCTGCTGAGCTTCTCAGCTTCTCCAAGAGCAGCTCCCTGGTGTTTATTTTGGTAGGTGGAAGGAGTAATGAAACCGAGGTTTGCATGGCCTCGTTGTCACTGTCTCTTCAAACTGCGATTCAACCTTCACCAAATGGCCCAGAGCAGCTATTTATCAGAAATAACTGTTATCCCTAGAATGACACTGACATGATGCCTTGTACTATCTCGTCTAAAGTCTGGAGCACTGCTTTGGATTCATACAAGGATAGCCAACACCAGTGTGTTTTTGAAAGAAACACTCATGTGTTGGTTGTTTGCTTTACCCAACAGCTGGGTTCTAAATTAAATGCTGTTTATTAATAACATATTTTTGGTCTAATTCTTAATGAAACATCCATTAAAAACATTATAGCTCTAAATGCCAAACTCCAGCCTCAGTTACACCAGTGTAAATCTAAAATAACTCCATTGACTTCAGCTTCTTGGTTTATGCTGCTATTTCCTAGCAAGCAGATATCACCCTCAAATTATCATTATAAAATAGCCAAAGTTCAGAAAAGCTCATTGCAGTTAAGCTGCATCAGGATTTCATTATCATTCTCTATTTTCATACACTTGCAACTTTGAAGCTGAAATTTTTCACACTTCACCTCAGACGGTGACATTTTCTGAAAAGCCAATGAGAAAGTCCCATCATCCGTTTCCATGCAAAGCAATTACATACACCAAAAGAAAAAGAAGCAGAAGGCCCCGGGACCCTCCGGTCGGGAAGGACTCTCCCCCCAGCTCTCTGCTGTTTCCTATGGGCTACCAGGAGGCATGGGGAAGGGGGCAAAAAGGTTTTCCTCTGCAGAACTGTCATTTCTGTGAAGTCCCTCATTCTTCCACCACGTGATGCTCCTGAAGCCTAGGCGCTCTTGTTTCTTCCTCTTCCCTAACCTCCCCTTTGAAAACAAAATCATTCACACAGTGGCAATGAATTAATTGTGTTGCTGCAGGAAGAGCTCTCAGGCATCAGAAATTAGGAAGTGAGAGAACTGAAGCTGTTCATTCAACTTCAATTAAGTCCCAGCGTAAAATATATTACAATAGTCTTTACTCTTCATTAACACAGCCTTGGGCTAACGCTTACACAATCTACCCAGTACATTTTTTCCAACAATACATTTTACAGATGAGGCTGGTATTACTACCTATTACTAAGATTGCCTGATTCTTCTCTGAGACCCTGTTTTCAGTTGCTTATCTCTCTCTCGAGCTTTAACACGTGGGATGAAATTTTCCAGTCCTGGGCCCTTTTGCATTTTTCCAATGCAAAAGTTATGGAGAAAGTTTCTACCACAATATTTCTCCCATTTCCAAATATCTGGCTAATGAAAAATACACTATTTTGCCCAAGTTAAAAATTCTGGCTGCCTTTGGTTGGGCTGAGACTTCAAAGCTTGCAGGAGACAGACTTTGAGTTAAGGCCACCTCTGCCACAACAACGGAAACATCTTGAAAAATGACAGCACCTCTAACTTCTGCAAAGACTTAATTTTTTTAGCGGTTAAATTATCCAGAAGCTCCTTTTGTCCCAAGTGTGCCCTGACTCGGGGGGCGCGTGAGACTCTCCTCAGTGGTCTGTGCTGGTGTGGGCTGAGAACAGGAGTAAAGGGAAGAAAGCTTGTCTCTACCCAGTGCCAACAGACTCTTGGAGAGGATGTGACCAGGAAAATGTTAAGAGTTCTTTGTTATTTGGGAAGAGTGATTTTTTTTTTCCCAAAGGCATATATGCTCAGCCAAATTTGGGAAGATTTTCACCAGGATGGCAAAAAGCACGTTTCTGACAAAACCCCATCTGCTAAATTTCAAAGAAAAGGCGTGAAGAAATTTTCAATGCAAAAAACAACATCTTTTTTTCTTCTGACCACTTAAGAACTACTACGCTGTTTTGCCAGGTATTTTCTTTCAGACTGAAACAATCAGGATAGAAAAATTCAGCATGAGAGAGAAAAGTTTTTCCAATCTGCAAGATGCTGCAAAAGGGCCTTACATTAAGAAGCGTTGGGATGCCTGAGAAAGCTTCAAGTATCTCCTATAATAAAGAACATGAGCTTTTAAGTGTATATCAATAAGTATCAAATTAAGAGAATCCAGAACAACTCCCCAGAGAGCAAAAAAAGCCATGTATTCCCCCTTAAATGTGGTTGTGTGTAATATGCTCGCAACATGCTCTGAAAGTCAATTAACATGGGCTCTACCAGACCAAGGAGAAAGCAAATTCCACCAGAAAGACACCCTACTGTGTCTCTTCTTCTGTCCCTACAAGCCTTCACAAACATCCCCAGTACGCAGACTGAGCATGGGAAGAGTCAGCTGGGATCCCAACTCAAGCAGGGCTTCACAGGTGAAGCAGCAAGGCACCAGCCAGCAACCAGAAAGAAACACAGAGAGGTGCAGCAGGAAAACCCGTGGATGTAATTCCCCCCACGAGGAGCAGCTACGCAAGCGAGCAGCTGCATCTAGCCTTGCAGGACCTTCTGAACATGAGCCCATGCATGAAGGTGACTAAGGAACAGATTACTGAGGCAAAGGCTGCATCAGAAAGGGATGCTCAAAATCTCTTTGCTGGCAAAAATGATGGGTGAGGGAGGGAAATCCTCTTCCCTGTGACCAGGGAATCGAGGTACAGCTAAGTATCTTGCAAGGTCCCAATGATGTAGCCCTTGTGGCCCCATATGTTGAGCTTGCTTGCCTTCACCTAAGAGCTGAGTATTGTCAGCACCATGCTGTCACTGCAACCCAAACCTCCTGTCCATGCTGAAAAAGAGCAAGAAGGGAAAAGGTCCTTGTGACTGTACAGGGAGACTGTTAGAGGAAATGAAGAACTACCCTGAACAACGCCCTGGCATCTCCAGAAAGACAGAACCCAGCTACCCAATGGTTGATCAAAACCCACCGAACACCTCAAATACAAATACACCAGCAAGGGCTACCGTGGCATCTCCTTTCTGACAAGTGCTAAAATACTGTGGAAACAACATCGGAAGTTTATCTGGAGCCTACTGATATAGGGAACATGGTCTAGTGATGGAAGTCTGCATCGTTAATCACACGGCACAGGAACAAAGTGATGAGCTCTGCTGAGGGTATCTGTTCTAGGTCTGGGTTTTGGTAGTACCTGAGCACCTCTTGCTTCTGCCTTCCAAAAAGACTTCCAAAGGACTACCCAGGAATTTCTGCAGGCAGTGATGTGCTCCGTTCTGCTTCACAGCAGCAGAAGCAGGCACCAAGCTTGTGAAGGCTGCCCCTAAACCTTCCATTTACTCTCTTCTCCTTCACTCTGCATGCCTCCCTGTCCCTCCCCTGCCACTGTAAGGGCTATTTGTGTTCCCATTCCTTACCCCACACTATCATTCCCTCACTCTCATCATTATTCTTGTCCTGCTGATTACCAAGTTGGTCCGTCAGGCTGTTAATTTCTATAGCTGTAGTACAAGAAGCTCACAGACAATGATGGTTACAGAAATTCCTCTCATCCCCATCTGCCCCTATGGTCCTGCCCTGTGCCACTGTGCTCAGCTCTCCCAGCTGTTTGTGAGGCTGTTCTTGGAAATCTATCAGTTAACTGATCCAGTTTACAAACCAAGCAAGCCCCCTGACCCCCCACCTCCGAAACAACAACAAGTGGTCCTTTCCCCCTTCTTTAAGCTGGATTAGTTCCAGGATGGGGTTTGAAACACAAGGATATGAGCAGCTGTGTGGGCATACATCAGCAAGAACAAGCATGAAAGTAAGCAGCAGACGAGCAGGAACAACTTCACCCGGCATTGTCATATAACAAGGAATATTACAGCAGATGGGCGTCAGCCTTTCAGACACTCCATGGAGTCAAGATGTGGAGTAATACAAGAAGCTCTTAGGGGCCAGCACCAACCGCTTTCCTTATTCTGTGGATATTCGCAACCTTGGCTGAAGACAGCACCTTTGCTAACAAGATGTTAGTCTTTCCCTAAATCCTTGTCTTTCTCTGCCTGGTTTTCTAATGTCCCTCTCACATCTGCCCACTTGTCTTAAGAGTCCTCCCGGACATTCGCTGAATGCAGCATCCAAAACTTATCGTGTTACATCCAACCAGACATCCAAGGAGAAAATTTCATTCAGCCAATAACTACCAATATCACTACCAACAACGGAAAATTCTTGTTATCCACATAAATGAAGTAAACTTAATGGATTTGCCCAGTCTAAATGTACAAATGAGCTTTGTGCATTATTTGCACCAGGCCATGCAGTCTGAATTGTCATATAGGATTTTTCTTGCATGCTCCTGCTGCTTACTGTAATGGATCACCACTCTGTTTCTCCATACTTATAAAACAGACACAAAAGAGCAATTACCTGTGTAAAATTTTCATTTACACTGAAATGAGTGTTAAATGTTAAATTTCTGCAGCTACTTGATTTACATTATAAGCATTCAGAATTGGAAATGTTCCTTTCTCTGTCCAAAACCCAGTTCCAATCAAAAGAAATGGGAAGCCCCAGAACTGCACTTGAAAATTAGGCTCAATCTGATTGAAAGAAAAAAAGAAATAGTGAAATTCTTCCCTTTTTGTTAAACTGGACTACTCCTTTTTAACCAAAATGCAGAGTATCTGTTGGAAAAAACAAACCTTCTCTTGACAACGTTATCACAGATCTAATAATTGCACAGTGTATTTACTCTGCGAAGTAAAGGCAATGAAAAGTTTTATAGTTAGCACATGTTAAGGACAACGCATTGGAAACTGATACTTTTACGGTAAAAAGAAGCATTATCTTATTAGTGGCTTGCGTTTCAGAAAGCCTCACTCATTTTCTTTCCTTTTGAGTGAATTTCATCATGGCAAAACATGTCCGCTTTGCAAGAGATGAAACTCCTGTTTATCCAAACACCAAGCGGTTTGGATTTGCAGGAGCGTAAGCTCTCCCCGCAGTGTCCCACTGACACGGGGGCATAGCAGGAGAGCCACCACCCCTCGGGGAAGGCACCCTGAGTGCTCTTTTCAGTCCTCCCAGCTTTCTGCTGAGACTGCCGAGCAGAGCTGTCAGGTTTGGGTTTTCTGATGTCCCCACTAGAAGCTGACCCCAGACCAGCAAACTCACTTTTGAGTGAGTTTGAGCAGCACTGAACTGCCATCAGATTCACCTCTCCTACTGACGACAGGACCTTCTGACAAGCCAAGAAATGCCCTTCATGGGGCGAGCTTAGTGAAGTTACAGACAAAAACCCAGACAGCCTGGGTTGCACCTGCCTCACATTGTGCCAGTGCCGGAGGATTAGTTCATTATTCATTTCCCTTAAGTCAAGGATTTTTAGATGATACCTCAATGAAGGCAAGAAGAGCAGTTTCAAGGTTGCGAACACAGGACCGGCGCACATACTGGTTTACCTTATGCCCCAGGGGATGCTGTCTGCCTGCTCGCCCCATCGCCCGGGGTGGTACCCAAGGCGGCTCCCCCTCTATAGCAAGCCTGACCATCAGCCAGGGTGGGCAGAGCAGGCTCTCCCCCCTCAAGCTGCTGAACAAAGCATGAATGAAACGTGACCCCGGGAGGCCAAGGAGCTTTGGACATCCAAAGCACTGCAAGCAAGGTGCCAGGTCCAGGCCTGCAACCTGTTCGCTCCAGGAGCAACCCCCTCCTTTGCTCCACTGGGCCTTTGGGATCAGGCCAGGTTTGATGGCCCAGTTCTGCACTGCGCCCTCAGAAGTGAAAGGAGAAGAGCAATGTGGGACACTCACCACATCTGTGTTTGTGATCTTGGCCAGGAGGTCCGTGAGGCTGTCCCCGTCATCAAGCTGAAGGCCACAGATGGCTGCTCCCACACTTCCAGTTGCTATCATTGACGGTGGGTACATGGCAAAGTTAAAATCTGCAAGAACAGATCTGGGAATTAGTCCAAGCCCAGACCAGAAAAGCTGCAAAACATCAGAGGCAAGCAACATAAAAAAACCACACCCAAGAATAAAAAACGGGGAAGTAGAAGAAAGGGCAAAGTGCCACTCTCTTTGGTCCGGCGGAGCTCATTAGTCACACTGCTCATCACAAGCAGTCAAAGGAGGGGTAACAGATCTGCAAATTAAAATGGAAATGCAGCTTGGTCTTTTATTCTTACTGATGCATAAAGTAAACCTGGACAATTTTTAATAGTCTTTCCCTAGTTTTAAAGAAAAGGAAAGAGAAGAAGGAGGCTTTCTGTAATTTATGTCAGAAATTTGGGTCTCGGTCACATTAGAGCTCTCTCTATTACCGGAAAACTAACTGCAATAAGGTATCACAAAGGACCAAACTGAGATTTTTAGTCACGTCAATTTTTAAAGACTTACTTAATTAACTCGAACATTTAAAGACCTGTCCGGGTAAGAGATTTAAATTAACAATACATCTTTACCACCTTTGCAATTAGGAAGTGAGAACACTTACAGCCCATAGCTACATAATCAAAAAAAAAAAAACCCCAAAGATCACATTTGTCATTACTACTATTTCTTAATAAACAAGTTGAAAATACATTTCAAAACTTCCTCTCACACATCTATGGAGATCAGGAGAGAAATGAAAATAAACCTAAATGTTCTTGTGACCTTTATAATGGCATTTTATGGTTTATGATACTGCCATAGGCACTGGCTTATCAGCATGTCTTACTAAATACCATTTCCAGGAGATTTTCTCGGTTACTGATATCTTCCTAAAATGAAACTTAGTTTGCAAGTTGTTTGGTTCAACAATAACTCATTAACAAACCCTTCTCTACCAGTTTTCAGTTGGGGTGACTGGAAGAGAAGGAAGAGGAAACCCAAGTAATACTTAATATGAAATAAACCACAATCAATATATTCAGTCTATTTATAGAAACAGATTGTTACAGAAAACTGCCCTTCTGTTAAGGGCAGATCCCAAGTCCTCTCTGTTCAGCTAGCACAAATTCTGCAACCCTGTTGATGTCTGCATAACTGCTCAAGTTTTAGACACATGGAGAGTTGTTCTCGGCCTCCCAGACTCTGAGCTGGCAGATACTGCAATAGCTGTGGAGACGGCATGTTCTTCTCCAGGCTGGAATATGTCCCTGGGACCCACGAGGAATGAAGCAGTCAGGTAAGGTTGGGACTTGGGTCATAACGTTCATCCAGACGGACTGGAGGAGGGATGTTAGAAGTGGGGAGAGAAAAGGAGGAGCTGAAACCCTGACATGGATTTATCTGTCTCACGAAGCCACCAGGAGATGACCATCTGCAAGCCCACCATTGCATGCTGCTGAAGCCCACTGTCCTTCCTACCAGGAGAGCTCAGCAGACATCCCACTCTGACAAACACTTCTGAAGGAGCAAATTCCCACAGACAGAAGCAATGAATATGGACTGCCATTATTACAAAAATAATAATTATGCATTATTGTAATAGTAAGAACCCACTGCACACAGGAAAGCTGATGATCTTGGAAATTAAGATATATTGCCCCCACTCATGAGTGAGTCAACAGGAGAGCCTTGACTCCTACTTATCAGTGCGGGACACAGCCCCGAGGATGCCGATCTCAGCACATGTCGAGGTAACAGGAATTGCACTTTCATGATCAAAATCACTCTGACATTTACCTCATGTGGATTTATACACACACATGCAAGAGCTAGTCCCATCCAGCCTGTAAATGCACCAGGGGAAATACATAAGGCTACCTGACACACAGCATATGCACTCCTCACAGAGCCTGCCCTATCCCCAGTGCCTCAGCCTGTAGTTGCACTTATCATTGGGCCAGACCTTCAGAGCAGGCCATAAATACAGTGGGATTTTAAGCCCTTGAAACAGCCGTCATTTTATGCCGTTTTGCCTCTCTTCTTACTCATTGCTACTGATGGGGGGCCCTGGGACTCGGCTCTGGGTGACTGTTGCAGTAGCTCATTCCTGTGGGCTGATCTGGTACCTAGTGGCTCCACGGAAGAAGTGTGACCACTGGGCCACCAGTTTACAAAGTCCAATATGAAAACCAGGAATTGTTAAAGGACTCCGATAACGAGAGGTTTTTATAAAGGTAAATGTTTATGTGCTTGTGTCCTCCTGGTCCATGGAGCAAATAACAAATGTCTATAAAATTTAAGAATGTTCCAACATTTATGGAAGAGACCTAGCATCCCCAAAATCTGCTGTCATCTACATAGAGCGATTCATCAGCAATCACACTAGCTTCTTTAGAAAAGGGATAAATTAAAGCAGACTACATCTCCACAGGTCTGTTTCTCCTCTTGTACACACTGCATTTGCTTGCGTTTGCAAATCCCATGTGCTTGCATTGGTGTGTACGAGGCTGCACTTGGCCAACGTGGCCCTAAGTCGGGATGCGACTCCCGCATTTAAATCTTTGGACTTACCAAACCGTCTCCTAGTTATGCATGGGAACTATGGGTGGCAACGGACTTTCCATAATTGACCCCTCCTTGTCTCAAGTTTTGGGGAACATGTAGTAAAAAGATAATGCGAAACCTCTCAAACTCTGCCGGTATTTGGACAGTCCCTAAGAAAACTACGATCCAGTGGGTGAGAACTAGAATCCACCCCCTCCCACCCATCATTTGAGCCAGCAGCAAGGAGAAATGGACCCACTCGGAGGCCTGGATGGACCCACACCCTCCTGCGTGGTCACTGAGACCCCACGGAGCAGCTTCACCCAGCCCCAGGCGGCTGGTGGGGAGACCCAAGCAACGGGAGCTCCCATGTCTTGTACTCAATGCTCAGCACTGGCCAGGCACGGCGGGCTGAGTGAAGGGGACAGCTCCAGCCTGCTCTCTGAACTTCCTTGCCTCCTAGGGGCTTGCATCAGGACCTTCACATTATCCAAACGCCGGTTTTCTCGTGGTTGATTTTATATCTACTCCCAGAAACCGTCTTCCTAGGAAGCTGAATAAAGAGCCACAGTGCCCCTGCCAACTAGCACTGCTGTAGGTCTGCTTCCACGTGGGGTCACATGAGAACATTTCTATGCCCAATAACCTTGTTAGTTCCCTTAATGTCATTCATAATGCAAATGAGACAGCGAGCGAATGGCCAGAGGCCCAGAGTGACTAAAGCTCAGCATCCAGAAAGTCTTACATTGCCTCTAGCTCTAAACTAACTTCCCTCCATAACAAGCACCATAAACTTGGCTATCAAAGCTACACATGCCCAGTCTTTGTTGTACAACAGGCAGCGATTTGTATCACTGGCTTCTATTTTTAGCATATTAATTAACTACTGCAACTGGTGAGGCAAGTGTCTCCAACTGGAGAGTGTGGCACCATTGTCTGAAGTCATCACCTCATCTCGCGCTATTGAAAATCATGGCAGTGACCCTCCTGCTGATATGAATTTAACCTGACATACCCACAAAGGGATGGGGGGTGGTGCACCAATTTTGTGCACATGGTTCTCCACATCACCCTGGACCCTATTAGTGTGGAAAGAGCTCATTGAAAGAAAAGAAGCCACATTGTGCTGGGCCACCTAGAGGGTTGAATAGAAAAGGCTGAGGAAAAGAGCAGGCAGCGGAATAAAGGCCGTAATTAACATATTTCCATATTCAAGCAAAGCAATAACTACGTGAAATGTTTGTCAAGGTGCAATGAAAGCATAAATATTAAGTACCGTATCTGAGGTGATGCAGAATCCCCCTCGAGTCCCTTACATTCCATCGATAAATTCAAAACAAGCTTTTTACAAGTTATTTTCAATTATAAACCTCTGTCCCTGCTTCCCCCATGATAACAAGCCAAGTCCCGCCATCCTTACTCAGTTTTCACCCAGGTAAAACTGTCCCCAGAATTAAGTCAAAAGCTCGCCCTGAAATTTAAAAAAAAAAAAGGGGGGGAGGGAGAGAGAAGACTTAAACATTTGACTCAGAAACATACGCTTTTATTCTTCCTAGAGATGATGAACCCTGAATTACAGAGGGAATCTTACAAAAATCACTTCTTACTGGACACCTGAAGCAAGGCTATGGGCTAAATCCTTCTTTCAGACCTATGTGCAACCTTGGTTAACAGGCACCCAGAGCCTGCACCGAAGACACAGCTCTGCCTCTAACTTTGTTGTGATTTATGCAATTCCACTGCAAAGTACAAGAGAGTCTCGTTAAAAGCCAGAGGAGTAGTGCAACAACATGTAGTCTATGAGAATCTGAGCACACGAGCACTTCAAGGGAAGAACAGAGTAGTCAGAATGCAGGACTTGTTTTACCTTCTATTCCCAGGCAATAAACACCAGAAGCTGTCCTATCCCCATTTCGGTATCAACTTTTCCCTAAAGGACCTTAAAAACAAGGGACCAACCTTGCACAACCCCAGTGACTTCAGTGTTGGAAATTAAAAAAGCCGATACAAGAAACAGTGCCCTTTGAAACACAGCCACCTCTGGACCAGCCAGCTGGAGTCATCAAGCAAATTCAGGGCACGCTGAATCCGCGCCCTGCTTTCAGACTGGAGCTCACGCTGACAGCCAGGGCATGAACGTATGCACGCGCTGAGGACGTTTTTCTGCCCACACAGTACACGTAACCTATGGTCAGGTTCTAGGACCCTGCGCACCGCAGCCGAGCTGTTTTGCTGGCTCTCTCCTGATCCAGTGGACTTCACTACCTCCGAGCCAGGAAAATGCAAGGTTGACAGTCAGTCTAAAGCAGGAGGGAACGGGAGGCAGGAACCCAGAGAGGTCCTGCAAGGGGAAGCCCTAACTCGCAGCCAATAAATGAAAACTGCCGGAAGGAAAAAAGCACTGACAAATATCCAGGCTGAACGTGCTCAGTGTGCCAAAGCCAGGTGGGAACTCTACCTTCTTACAATGACCCTTGTTACTGCTCTGGCCACAGGTTGGTTTATTTAAGAGCCAGTTTTCATCTCTATAATTTGATAGTGGTTTATTTTCAGAGTTGGAAATCAAGAATTGGAAACTGCTGTCTTGAGGAAGACAATGCTCTCACGGAGGCTGGGGGGGGGGAGGGGAAGGAACGTTACTTCCATCAGGAGAACAGAATCATGACAGTCATCATTATCAGTTTATAAAATGATAAATAGATAATGGTCAAATTTCACCCAGCCTCAAACTTCACCCAGCCAATGACTTTACTTTGAGGACAAGCGTGGATCTCTATCTTGCCAGCTAAGTTTAAAAGAAAGGTCTAAGGGAAACAATATTATAAGTAGTGAATTTAATTCTTGCCTGTTTTGATCCAAATGCAATTCCAGCGTCAGTGTGCTACTTTTTTTTCACACACAGTTGGTTTTAACTGCATTGGCCATCTTTTTTCTCTTGCTCTCATATTTCTACAAGACACAGCAATTTTTCCCCATGTTAACTATTTCTGCTTTTAAAGGCAAAACCAGATGACTCTTCAGCCCTTCAAAAAAGGGCATGGCAGTGCCAAGTATGACCAAACAAAAAACTGTCAAGTGAAATAGGATGCAGACCTGCTTCTATTCTTTGAGTAGATGGGAGGGCAGACACCTAATTCTGTCCCTGGGCTACACTAAGGCAAAAAGTATTTGGCCTTTATACAAATGGGTCTAAAGTATCCTAAATGCTAATGCTACATCACAACCATCCAAGTCAGGTAGAGACAGGGAAACACATTGAGCAGTCTATGTAAAGTATATGAGCACTCAGTACAATATGCTTATTAGCTGATCATAAACTCTATTTCTGAACAACTGTTAGTACTGATTATTATTTTCACTTGTTCTACACCTTCAGTAAGGAAGCCTAACCAAGGATCAGGATCATGTTAGCGCTTGAACCATCAAGAGGTCAGACCTGCAGCTGGTAGGAAAGAGGGCAACTTATCCGGCAGCACAGGAATTAGGAACTACCCCAGCCTGTATCAGCAAAGTCTCTCTTCCTCCATTTCCTTCCACCTCATCTTCCCAGATTTGATGGGTCCTACAACTTAAGGAGTGAATCTGCTCATACGAAACACTCCCCAGGCCCTGCTTACTTGTTGATGGAGCTTCCATGGTTCTTGTGGCTTCATTTTGCTGGAGAGCTCAATATACTGATACGAGCTGCCTCGTAGCAAGGCAAGAGCCTTCTTTTGTATGGCAATAAATTCATGTGGATTACTCTCTCTTCCATCATGCAAGAAGTATTCGTGCCACTTTTCAACATGTATTTCCTTTCTAAGAGATTAATCCACAGAACGACGGCTCTGTGGACTTCTTTCTTTCCCTCTGCAAAGAACAGGTCCCGGCTAAAACTCCTACCACACTTTTATCCTCTGCAGGGACAGAGCCCGATAAGTCTCACATTGGCTGAGAGGGGAAGGACGCATAGTAGACTTGCCCAGCAGGAGTCCTGAGGACCAAACATGCCTCTTGGTGTTACAAAGCATTCTGTGTGGTTACCCTCCAGATCACTAGGGTTTATGGGCCTCATCTTGCAGTCTTTGCTCAGACAACACTCCCATTGACTTCCACAGAACTTCTGTCTGAGTAAGGACCCAGGATTTGGCCCAGAAGTTAAAAAAAAAGTCTTCTCAGCTTTCAAATGTAGATGATTAATGTCCCAGAGACAGTGGGCAGAGGTTTGGCACACTGTACAAAACTGACTTAAAGCTGAAATTTTCCTCCTCTTTCTTAGCCTCTTTGCAGACACAGGCTTTGAAAACCACCAGTCTATGAGATGCTGCATTGTATCCATCATGGGAACATCTCACCTGCCATAGGACTCGGCTGAAGCACAGAAGAGAGCATGCAAAGGGCTGAGTCTAGGGATCTACACAAGTTGCCTCCTGTCTCTGCAAGTCTGCAAAGCTTTTTGCTTCCAAGTTTTGCACGCCACTTAAATCAAACACGGAAAACCTCCTCACTGAGACTAGTCTCTCCATGACAGCTTGTGTTCAGAGACGCACAGCTCCTCTTTCTGAAAGCTTGACTTGCACAGCATGTCCTCCCCCAAAACCCATTCCCTTATAGGCTCTGACATAGAAAGGGGTATCCTGCGCCAAAACAGTGGCACATACAGCCTCCAACAAGAGAGCGTAGTGCAAGGAAGCAGCTGGGCATCTGTGACTCTGAACAGCCTGGAAGAAGAAGAAATGAAGGGCATGCTGAAGTCAAGGAAATAATGCACGGTCCTCTTCTGCTCTGCACGCAGCTCTGTAACCAGTGCCCTTTCCCACTCCTCCAGGAGTGATTCCCTGGCTTGAAGCACGGCACGTACAAGCAAACAGGCAACGCCAGAGAAAACATTTCCAAACTGTGGAGTGCTGTGCGAAGAAACAGTGGAGGGATGAAGGGTGCAAAGCAATGAACAGATGGAGGTGGGGTCAGAACAGCAAAGCGACGGGATCCCAGAGAGCAGGAGAAGGACGATCTCCATTGGGCTCACAGATAAACAGGATGCTCCCATGCTGAAAAAGCAGTAAGCATCAATTTTGCCAAGCTATATTGTAAGGACAAGGGGTCCAGATGCAGCTTCTTAGTGCCTTTAAAATTCAGAAGACTCCTGAAGGAGATTTTTGCTTACATGGGGAGCCACCAGCAGGGTGAGAAAACAAATGACATCATGATAGACTAGACTATGCCAGTGTGTGTCAATCTATACGCTCTTACTGCACAGCAAGCGAGGCAGCTTGAAGAAAGCTGGCCTACGCATGGACAATTCCCAGCCAACAGATCGAGCTCTCACTTAATGACAGTACAGTTTTGGCCACGGCGCTGGAAGCACAGGCAGGGACGGGCTGCAGGCAGACACCATTTTCGGCCCCTTCCAGTGGAGAAGGAGGCTCCTGAAAGCGTTGCGAGTGCAGGGTACGGTAAAGAGAAAACTTTTTATTCAGGGAATAAGGTTCTGTCTCACTCAGCAGCCGTTATGTTCAGATGGGACCAAGGGCAAAGAGGGATACGTTCCAGTTTCAGTCATGCTCATGTGAATCATTAATCACTGCAAGGACTGGGGAGAGGCTGTGGATTTATATCCATGCAGCTTGTTTCAGAAACTGGGCTTAAAATAAAGACAGAGAAACAGAGCAAGCGCCAAAATGAGAGAAATATACAAAAGAACCAAGTATCATCTCCTTTTGCATAACGTCCAAATGGAAAGGAGAATAGAGATGAATATCAAAGTGATCCTACACATCCAGCACAACATCCAGAACTGTCAATGGTTGCTTCCCTCTCCATTTGCTGACACAAAGTATTGCAGGACCGAGACCACAACTGGCTCTGTAAAGGCAGGCAACACTCGGGAATTTCTAGTATAACGCTCTTGCTGGGAAATTAAAATGGTGCAGTTGGTGAAGAAGAACTCGGGCTTGAGGAAAAAAGTTCAAAATATGCCAGATTTTGCATGATACACTAAAGAAGAAGAAGAAGAAGTACTTGAAAGCAGAGAAAACTGCACTGAGATGGAAATAAAAAGACGTTCAATTGCTGTGCTCCAGACCAGAGCTGTTAGCCAGCCAGCGAGGTCAGGTCTGGTAAAAGAGTCAAACCCAGGCTAAAAACATGCGTGGAGGGAGCAAGGGAAGAGGCAGCCACATGTCAAAGGAGGTCATCCTGCTGAAAGAAGGCAAATGGGGAAATGAAACACCAGGCTTAACCCGAGCTGGCGGAGAGCAGAAGCTTTGAGGGAGAAAGGGAAAGAAGAAACACAGCGGCCGATGAGAGCTCTGCAACAAACAGGACAAGAAAAGGAAATGACAACTGGATCTGGAAGGAAGTCTGATGAGAAGGGGCTTTTCTTCACTGAGGAGGCTAAGAACGACTTCGAGAAGAGGGGCAGTGAAAGGGAAATACAGTAGTAATAACACTACATTTCTATAACACAAATGGGAGTAGTAGCTTGCTAGTAAACTGGGAATGAGGTAGAAAACTGGGCATGAGGGCTAAGATCTCTGGGGGAATGAGAGGTAAGATCTCTGCTTTCAAAATTGCAAGGGGTTGTGGGTCCTTGTCAAAACTAAATTCCAACACAGTGGTTTGTGGAAAACGGGATGAGAAAAAAAGAAAATCTACAGCCAGCACCATGGTGCCCTGTCTTTCAGGAAGCTCCGTACGCAATCAATTATGTCTTTCATTTGCAAGAAAAGAAACTCTGACTTGTTGCCTCTGTAAAGGACTTCGGTTCATGCACTGGAGACATACAACACGAGAAGCAGATTCCACGGGGGAAACACGAGAGAAGTGCATGACTGGGCTGAGGGTTGGAAAGGGGATGCTCTTTTGGATCTCAGTAAATGGAGTAGTGAAGCATGGAGGTAACCATCAAAGAATTAATGGAGAAAGGATGGAAAGAAGCCATGGACTTTGGAAACTCCTCCACGGCCCACAGTCATGCAATGTTTTTGTTATATGGAAAACTTCAAGGGCAAAGGATTACAGACCAGAATCTGAGAAGCTGAATCATAATGAAATCTACATCACTCAAGAAAATGTCCTCTTGGATAAAACAAAACCAACCAAAACACTATTGTAGGAGGTGAAAGCAACAAAAGAGAGGGAAGATTGGTTTGGTTTGGAAGACAACATCCAGGTATGTTGGAGGTTGATGGCTGATGGTGTTGTGAGGATCCAAAGAAATGTCCACGGGAAAGACCATCTTTTTCAGAAGAAAAGGGTAGTGTGAATGAATCCTGGGTAAGGGGAGAAGGCAAAGAAAGAAGGCAAAGCTGACGGAACAGATTAATCCTAAAGGGAAAAGCTAATTAGTCTAGAAATGTCTGATGAATTACCAAGAGTGATCCTGCAGACTTTGAGCAATATTTCTATTGAGTCCTGTGGTCTTTTGCCTGAAAAGGATCATGCAGCTGTGGGAAAAGAAGGAAAAGCTTGACCATCTTGGTAACCAAAAACTCAATTACCCTAACACAGGGTAATTCTCTAACTAAGATTCTCTAAAACAGATTGAGTGAGGTAGCAAAAACTGGCCTACATTGTAAAAGCAGTCACTACATCTCAAATATCGAGAAGCAGGCATAGCAGTAGACATTCATACCCAAAAGCTGCATGCCATCTTCCTTTCCCCTCTGCAAACGCACAGGCAAAACAGTTCCTATCACAAAGGACTAGGTATGTCAAACTGTAGTGAATTCAAACATTGAGCCATATACTACTTGATAATAACCCTGGAAAACATTGCATGCTGCTTATCTGTTCCAGGTCTAGCTTCTAAGAAGTGGTCTAACCGTTTTTGGATGAAAATTAGAGTACACTTATTTTCTAACAGTCACTGGTGGAAAAAAAAAACCCCAAACAAAAAACAGTGTTTTGCAGACAGGTATAAATTAAAAGCCTCTCTTCCACAGAAGCAATTATTTTCATCTAAACCTTCAGCAACTGTATTCAGCCAAACATACGACGAAAAGGGAGTGCAATGGTTCCCTCTGAAACAGACTAGTTTCACTGCTTTCTTGGGGTGAAGTCAGAGAAAGAATCCAAATGTTTAAAAAAAAAGCCATTACTTTTAAAATTGTCATTCCCTACGCTTCAGTAATGTGGTAGTATCACATACATGTTAAAATACAATTTTCACCTTTTATCTGGACAGCGTCCAGTTAATGAAAAATTTACGAACACATTAATTTAATGCATTAGCCCAATGCATTTTGGGCTAATGTGCCATAACAGCTTCTAGTATTTTGGCTGTCCCACATCTGTCCTTACAAACGATCTGTGGCCCTTTAAAAAAATTAGTGAACGGGCAAAGTAGAAAATCATATGGTCTAATCCAGTCTTACTGACTTCACTGCAAAAGCACCGCACGCGTTAGCAGGAGCAGGACTGCAACTGCACCACAGCTCCTGATTGCAAGAGTTCTGTTTATACACAGTTTCGAGGCCTGATTCACGATGCCCTTTGCAAACAGTCCCACCGGCTTCAGCCGCTCTTCCCACATCATGTAAGGATGGAGGGGATGAAAAGCCTTTGTACCACCAGTGACTAATCTGCCCTTTCAACCACACGGCAAGCAGCAGGCGCACCCAGAGCACCTTGGCCTACCTGTGGCACAAAGGGCAATGAACGTTTGTGCATGCTTCCGGATCAAAAGCAACTTGTCTTTAGGTAGAGGCAGCTTCCTTAGGATGTGTTCAATGAAATCGTGCGGGGTGACGGCTGCGAGGTTCCACTTCAACTTCCCCAGCACCACCAGCTCCCATTCCTGCAGGGGGGGACGGGGAGAGGAGAAGAGAAGAAAAGCCATAAGCAAGCCTGAAAAAAACCACACTTCGCTTATTTCTCCGATTGCAATTATATCACTGCTAAATTGGTTTTGCTCAAACATTTTTGTCCGTATGCTCCTACTGCTTTGAAGTTGACTTTATTCTTTTTATTCTTTTTTTTTTTTTAAACACTGGAAATGTCAAGCTTTACTGAAAATAATGAGACCTGGCAGCTCCTGCCAAGATTTTACTTTTTTTGTGCTGAATGCCCACCCAGAAAGTTTAGCCTGCAATTAGATATTGCCAAGGTCACTGTGGTCCTTTCCTAGTAACTTCTTTTAAATGGCTATAGTCCTTACTTTATAGCCATTTAAAGCCCTAGGGATAACCATGCACAAAAATAACCCAGATATACATTCTTTTTTTCAAAACTGGGGAAGTTAGCTTGATGGCATTCTCTCCCAAAACTGTATTCAAAAGCTCCTGCAGATAAATCTGATGGCGCTTAAACTACTCCAAGACAGGCTCTGCAGAAAGGAAATGCACGTAACACAGCCAAGAAGTAGCCTATATAAATTATCTGCCAATAAATCATGTAGGATCCATTCCCACATTCTTTGCACACCCAAAACTCCCAGTGAAATCAAAGGAAAGCCTGGGCGCGTGTGTAACTACTGGCCATTCCCTGCAATGTGATTACATGTAGAAATGGTACCTAATCAACAGATCCAGCCATGGGGTTCAAGCATGGCTAGACCTGCATGCTTCAACATTCAAAATAAGTTTCGAATACCTTACAGTGCCCCGCAGAGTGAACAAAGCTCAGGCCTTGGACTCGTTTCTGTTTCATGCATCAACTATTAGCTATTAACTAAATTCCATGCACTGATTCTTGAGTCCTGATGATGCGTGAGCTTGACGGAGCCCAGCGTGGCGGGGAGCCCCAGCTAAGCTTGTAGAGCTTGGCAAGTCGAAAAAAAACGTCCTTTAATTTTGCAGCCGAGGAGACGTCAACCAGCGTTGCTGAGAAACCATAAACATGGACCCCACAATGCCATTTCTGCAGTCGTTTCTCTGAATAGATGCCCACTTTAACAGCAAGTTACTTTCCTACAGACATTCCTACTGGATTATGACAGAGCCCTCCATAGCTTGAAAAATCTCATGTTCATGTATGTAACCAGCCCCAGAAACTACACGGGGTTTTTTTTTTTCTTTCTCAAGAAAACCTGTAAAATGTTTGAACATAATGGCAATTATGTTAACTAAGGACTGATCTTCCCAACATTACCAATGCGACAGATTTTGATACAGAAGAGCACTTAATCTAGAAGACTGAATACAGGGAAGCACTTAAAACACATGCTTAAATGCACGTGGCACAAAAAGGTAGGCACATCGTTCCACGTCTTCTCGCGCGGGGACCACGGCACTTCCCCGAACGGTCCGTACCACCAGCAGGACACCTCATGTCTGTGACAGCCATGGCAGGGTTTGCAGTGCAAAGCTCTTTACTGTGCAGAAGCATGAGCTCCCAACCCCTTCCCGGGGGGAATTCCCACCACCTTCACCCGGTGATTCATAGGAGAAATTCTCCTGGGATTCGGCGGGCTACGTGCGTTCACCAGGATCTGCGAGAACAAAGCTATCTGGCTGAATATACATCTCGCCGAGAGGCTTACATCCTTCTCTAGCGCTCTATACCACGAGGCGCTTTGCAAATATTAATTATTCCGTTAAATAATTTTGACTCTTTTTGTTTCTGCTTTCACTGTGTCCGAATCGACCCGGAACTCTCCCAGGAGAAGTACCAGACACGGCCTTTTACTCACGGGGCCGTTCAACCGAGCTGAATTCTCATCCCGCCACCTGCCTCGGTGGTAACCTACGGGGAACCACGTTCGCAAAAGCCACAGGGAGAAGGCCACAGCTTCCCAAGCTGCAGAACCAGCCATTCACCCGCCGGC
>NW_008796215.1:3023941-3024427 GCF_000699145.1 Aptenodytes forsteri | reverse complement strand
CCCCCCTGCCCCGGCACCGTGCGCCTGCGGCTTCGGGGCGACCCCTCTCTGAGTCTTTAGCACGTTTTGGCCGTTCACAGAGCGCGTAAAAACCCGTGAGAAGCGTGACTTTTTGAAAGGCCGGGGGGTGGGCGGCAAAAGCGACGGCCTGCGGTGCGAGAGGGGGCGAGGGAAGGAGAAGGCGGCCAGCGCGAGAGCTGGCGGAGAGGAGGCGGAAGGGGGCTGTTTACCAGCAGCTCTTGGGGTTTGATGGAATTGTCCGTGTATATGCACAGCTTCTCGGCTGTGAGGGGGATTGTCTCTTTCAGCTTGGAGGCCAGGAACATGCACACTGCCCCCAGCAGTTGCAGATGGCACTTTCGGGTGGGCACCACAGCTAAGAATCTGTCCAAGTAATTCATGGCCAGAGGGAAAACTTCTTCTTCGCACTTCTGCTCTTCACAGACCTGCAAGCGAGGAGCGTGGGGAGGGGAAGATGGGGCGGTG
>NW_008796215.1:3023119-3023368 GCF_000699145.1 Aptenodytes forsteri | reverse complement strand
TCCTTTTAGCAGGAGAGAGAGAAAAAATTATTTCAAAAATTTACCAAAAATCGGAGCCGGGGAGAAAAAGCACAAATCGCACATGAAAACCAAGCGGGGAGTCTGGTCTTTCCAACCCAGGGGGTTTGGTCCGGGCAAGGTCCCCCCCAAAGGAGATCCGAAGGGGCAAATGATGGGTGGTGGGGCCAGGGCAAGGCAGGCGAGCCTGCGGGATCCGGGGCCCGAAGCCGCCGCGCCTGTAAAAGCGGC
>NW_008796215.1:3022684-3023014 GCF_000699145.1 Aptenodytes forsteri | reverse complement strand
CGCCAGGCCGGGGGGCCGGGGGCGCAGTGGCGGGGTGCATTTCCGAGCCCCTTCTTGGAAAGGAGGGGGGAAGACGGGCTCGGCGCCTCCGAGCAGAGCTGCATGCAACGCAACATGGCGAAAAAAGGCACGTCCTCACCACTGCATACGTGGGCACGAAATCCTCTCTGGGCAAAACGCGGGGGGCACCGGGCACCCCCCGTCCCTCGCCCTGCCCCGGGCGCTGCTCCTTTTCCCAGAAAAGCCTCAATCTCAAGCGCTCCCGGCAGCCCGCAGCCGGAGGCGGCTTTTCTTTGCTTTTTAATTGCAAATGACTTTTCCAACTCCCCC
>NW_008796215.1:3021999-3022409 GCF_000699145.1 Aptenodytes forsteri | reverse complement strand
CGGCCGGCACCGCTCCGAGGGCCGGGGGAAGGCGCCGGGATACAAACCTCCAGCATCCAAGTGGCCACCATCCTCCTCATGAAGGGCTGGATGTCCTTCTGGACGCACTTGAAGTAGGAGCATTGGGGCAGATACCTCTCCTCTATGGTTAGTAAGTTGTGCAAAACGCGGTCATCGTAGAGCAAGTTTGGGTCAGGCAGAGCTCTCCTCATGGGATCCACCTCGCAGCACAGCAGCTCCATGTTTCCAAAGAGATCTCCCTCTTTCTCTGGTGGAAAAGTTTTTTTTTTGGAGGGGGGAAAGGGGGTGGGGAAAGGAGAGGGGTAAAGGAGGAGGGGTAGGCGGGTGGGAGGAAGACGGCAGGGCTTTCCAGCTCGCTCCTGCCTCCCTTGAAACTCGTCTCTCCCTCT
>NW_008796215.1:3019659-3020166 GCF_000699145.1 Aptenodytes forsteri | reverse complement strand
CGGGCCCGGGGAGCCGCACGGGCCCTGCTGGCATCGGGGAAGGCGGGCGACCGGCCGTCGTTGCCCGCGAGTGGGCAAACGCGCCCCTTCCCACGCCAGCCTTCGCCCCTCTGCATCAAAACGGTTGGGAGGGATGGGACCGGGTTTGCCGTGGGTTGCATCTCTTCGGAGCACAGCGGCAAGAGCTCCCATGCAAGAGCCGGCTGGGACGGCCCCGCACCTAACCCGCCCGTCGGAGCAAATGGCAACTTCGCCACCAAAAAGCCAGCAGGACTCCCTCTCCCCCCGTCCCCCGGTAACGCGCAGCCGGGCTGGGACAGCCGAGCCCTCCACGCGTTGCTAGTAGCATTTCCCCGCAAAATCAGTTCCGCCACCCCTCGTCCCGTCCCGTCTCCCAAGCGAGCAGCTCCCGCCACAGACCTCAAACGAAGAAACGAAGTCGCGGCGGCGCCGTCCGGGCCCTCCCCGGCCTTCCCCTCCCCGCAAAATCAGTTCCGCCTCGTCCCG
>NW_008796215.1:3002250-3019604 GCF_000699145.1 Aptenodytes forsteri | reverse complement strand
CAAGGCTCGCTTTTTAGGAGGGCGAAGGAAGGGAGGGAGGAGGGGGCACCCCCCGCCGTACGTCGAGGGCGGCGAGCGGGGACCCGCTGCGGCGCGGCGTGCTCCGCAATGAAAGGCTCTTTAACTTCCACCATTCATTTCCCCTTCCTGGCTACTCCTGTGAACAGGGAGCGTGTTGTGTCAGCGCACGTTTTCCTTCTCCAAACTTAAATTCATAAGCGCTCCCGTCTGGCTAGGGGCCTGTCCTGCTCCCAGCCCCACCGCAGCCGCCGGGGGGGCAATACCGCGGTCACTACTTATGCCTTGGGAGCCCCTCTTCTTCAGGTCGTCACGTCTGGTGTCACTGCTCCTCATCGTTAATCCGACACGCGGGTATCAATGAAACCGGTAATATGTAATGGTATTTTATCGGCGTTAGTCCGAGAGCGCTGCAAAATGCGGTGACTCTTGGGTTTTTGCAAAACAGATCCTTAATTCGTCATCACTCCTATTTATTTTCTTTGCAAATCCCAGAGAACCATCTTGAAGATGCTTCAGGGGACGGTATGGGATCAAGCTTTGCATGTGAACCACAGACCAATAGACATGTTGTGTGTGCGCCCGGCGGCCGCAGGTTTTTTGTTTGTTTAAATGAAGTAAGTATTCCCTTGCAGTGCTTGAAACCTGAAGGCTGGAGCGTGAAACATGAGAATCTGAAAGTGAAACCGACTGGAAGCCAAAAAAGAAACGGATGAATGTGTTTCCACTGTCCAAGCTGAGGAAAGCCCCGAAAGCGAACAAACACCATGAATAATAAAATGTGCAATAGATGTGAAATAAAATTTTTCCAGCTTCGGTCATTGGAAGCAGTCTGTTTTGGTGGTTTCATTTTCTTTTTAATATCTGATTTTTAGCCGTTCAAAGGTAAATTCTGTAATTCCAAGCTGTGCATTCAACAGGAACAACATGATAAAAATTATCTTTTCTTTCCTCTGGTTTCTGATTAAAGAATAGAAAAGGATTTGGATACCACAGGAACTGCTGCGCGTTGCCCATGTATTTTCAAGGAGTTATTTTTAATCGTACAGGCAATTTTCAACTCTAAATACCTGTGTAGTGGCAGCTTTATCATTAACAGCCACCTTAAACAGCATAATTACTGAGCAGGTGAAATATACCCTGTAATAAAACTATATTTGCCTTTAGAGGGTGATTTTATGCAGGCACAACAGTTACAGCATTAACTAATTAATTCTGTGTGATTGCTTAACATATTTTTAATTATTTACTCCTTTCTGTTTTATGCAAAGTTTTTTCTTTATCCTTTCTGATTCCTTAGCTTAAACTCCCTTGTTTAAGGAGTCTGCAAGTTGTTGTGCAAGGAGTGCACAGCTCCACTCACAGATTTCTTTATTAGGCGAGATGGGAAGGGACTCAAAAAAGAGCTACAAGAATGATCATGTACCTGGGACTCATGTTTTAGGCTGGAAGACTTTGTAAATGCATCACAGTTAGCCCAAAGACACTCCCAGGTTCGACATGAACATAAGCTAGAGAAAGCTAGAGAAATTCAGGGAGATTTAGGATGGTAGAGGTGGTAGCAGTACATTTAGGCTAACAACAAAGCGAACTTTTCAACTGCAAGTTTAATTAATCCCTTGATATGTCATTTAGGACTGTGTCTTTAAGGTTAGGTGGGGTTAAAGCCTAAAAAGTATATTCTACCACAAATCACAGTTGCAGAGTTGAAGGAGGAGTTACTGCGTGGGGTTCTGTGACCAGTGTTACACCAAAAAAAAATCGGGTACATAATCCCCGTGATGCGTTCTGGCCTTAAAATTATTGGACCTGTGAATCTATGTAGAACCTATAACCTGTGGTAACACAGGCACATGCAGGATTAGGGTGAGATCTTGCAGTTTTTCCTGCAGCAAAGGAGTTGAAACCGATGAGAAATTTCTGCTGGAGCTGAAAGTCTAGGATTGGGATTTTTCTCGCTATATGGGAGACAGGGAAAATTTTGTGTTGCTTAACTCTCCCGGTGCCACAGCCTTATCTTGCAGGGGTGCCACGTACTTTGCAGCGAGTGCTGCCGACTCGATCCTCTCCTTGGTGAGCTGGGTGATAAGGCTGCTGTTCGTTTACAGGGAGCAGGAACACGTAACAGGTGCCTCCCACACGCCAGGAAGCCCATTGAAAGAGAGAGCTCTTGACATTTTTTACAGGATCGGGCCCCTGGTATGCAGAACTGTACATAAACGCCGTCACTCTTTTTTTGCTAAGCGGTGTGGGGAAAAAAGTTGGCTTTTGGAGCAGATATTTGAAAGAGCAAGAACAGTTCTGACCAATTACAGGTATGAACCATTGATATCTCTTTCGTTATTAACAGTATGATAGGATGTGAAGGTGACAGAATCCTTTTTTTTTTTCTTTCTCTGCTTATGAATCAGCTTGCTTTTCTGCTTAAAATTGACTTTGCTGTTAACTCTTGCGTTCCGCTGTGTGATTTCCCTGCTCTCTGGGATGTTGTATCAGTCCTTAGTTCAAAGATGGCTTTGACATTAAATGCGCAATCTTTCTTCTTTCCAGACTGTTAGGAGAGATTAATAAAAGCCTCTCTGTCCCCAGACCTTCAGCTGATCTCCAATTTTTGAAGCATCTTGCTGTCACACACCTTCCTTCAAAAGTAATGTTCTGACTTTTCGCTGTGGTCTGTCAGTCTTGATCTAATATATGTGGTTTTGCTCTTACCAAAACAAATGAGGAGCTTCAATTCCATTTTATTTTCTTTCTGTCTACACTGAGGCAAAGATTTTACATTTAATACATGTGTGTAGCATGCCCAGGTCTATACAAAACAGGGAAGGGGAGAGGAAGACCTTCAGAGCAAATTGCTCCTTTTATGGAGCGTTGGGAAGGGATACTGCATGCCTTGGTTGTCTTAACATTGCTGTGAGCTGCTAAATAATCAGGATATTTATTCCCAGAAGCAGCAGTATTTTAAAGGTAAGTGTAATGATTCTGTTAATCTGCTGTAAGAGAATTACCCTGACACAGGTTCCTATGCTGAACAGTTTGCTGAAACATATGAGACATATGTTGCCTGGCAAACAGTGAGATATTTTATATGGAGCTACATCAGTATGAGATTTTGTTTTGGAAGCCATGTGAACGACTGTGTTAAGTGACAACTTGTTATGGGGATAAGTTGGACTTCTCATTTTGTGCAGATGTATAGAGCACATCCGAGTTCTGAAAATAGGTGGATTTTTAAAGGGAAGAAAAGCTAGGTTACCTCTCAGCACTTGGCGTGTTTCTCTGTAAAAGCATCAAAAACTATCCATAAAGAAATACTAGTTTCACAAGCATTCTGGCTTAAATAACCATCAACACAGTATTTTGGATGTCCCCTTTGCATTCCAGGGACTATGAAATACTCTCTAGATCTGTTGACTTTGGTCTTCTTAACATGGTCAAACAAACAAATGGAATGAAGAAAGTTTAATTGCCCGACAAGCACATAAAAACCAAAACAAGGGTAAACCAAAATAAAACAGTGTAAATAAATGCCCTCTACTGAAGTAAACAATTTTACTTGTTAATTTCCTCTTCCAAAACCGCTGAATTAAAAGCTATTCCCACGGATAAATAGTTCAGATATTTTACTACTCTGCTCTGTGTCAATTACATCCACACCTGGGAAAATAAATTTCTTTAAAAATATTAATAGCCTAAAATATTACATTGCATATGATATTAATTACCACCTGAATGCAGTGCTATCACTTGCTGCTTTTTTCTCTCTTTCTCTTTTGGGAAGGCAGTATTTTATTCCTGTAGTGGAGTGTCTCAGCACCAGTGTGCTACAAATGAAGAAGTACGCATTTTAAAGTTAGTTATGAAACGAAAGCACTTCAAAAGTCTGTGCCCCTTTTCACAGTGGCAATTACAGCCAGTCTTCAGTGGCTTGCCAGGTGCCACATGGCTTTTGAAGGCATAGATTTCTTGAGAAGTAAGAAACTGTGGGTGGTGTGAAAGCCCTCTCACCCATGAGCTCCTTAGCATCCCTTGCTACCCCAGGTCCTCATGCTCAGCACTGCTGCCCTTGTTGAAGCTTTGCTGGGCATTTCCGTGGGTAACGGGGAACAAGGACCTCAGGGACTGGCCCTCTGCCTTTGCGCAATGGGGTGACGAACATCTTTGTTTCAGGCTCTAGCCCCAGCCATTTCAGATCTAAGCTCCCAGCACTTTCATGCAGGTAGTTTTTGGCTGACTGGGGTGTCTTGCTAGGCATGGTTGAAAGCCATGTCTGCTTTGTCTGAGTTACATCCGAAGTCTAAGGTTCCTGTTTGGTCTGGGCAAAACTCCTGAGGTGGGTAAGAAGGTCGCTTGGGCAGGGACCGAAACAGGAAGGCAGCTGAAACGATAGCTGCCCTCCTGTTGAAGTGGAAAGAAATTCTCACAGGTCTCTGCGAAATCCACTGCTGCTGGCCCTGGAGAGCTCCCAAAGCTCCTCCATCACCCCACAGGGGCAAAACACTTCAGCGGCGGCGATGGCGAGCGATTTCTCAAGGGCCACCTCTCCCCAGGGCTATCGAAAGAAATGTCCTTCTCTCCTCTCTGCAGCTCTTCTACCTTGCTTCTACAGCATTTTGTTTTGCTCTTGACTAGGAAAGCCTTTTGCTTGGTTGCTGTTTTCCCTGATTCTGAAGTTGGTGTTCACAGGCATACACAACTTCCTATGCATGACTTGATGCTCCCTAGAGGGTGGTGCTGCCCTTCAGCTGTCTTACTGGACGTAAATATACACAAGTCTGAGAGAAACATTGCTTGTAGATGGAGTTAGGTTGGAAGTCATCTAGTCCAATCCACTGCTCACAGCAGGGCCACCTTGCAAGCTAGACTGGGTTGCTCAGGGCCTTGTCCAGCCAAAATATCCAAGGATGGAGATCCCACAGCCTCTCTGGGTAATCTGTCTCAGTGCTGCACCACTCTCAGGGAAGAAGAACCATTCCCTTGTGCCTGGCCAGAGTTTGCCTGGCTGCAACGTTTGTCCATTACCTTGAAGTTTCCTGAGTATTTGAAAAACAGCAAGAAGCAGTGATAGGTGCTGGCTGTCCATTGACATAACTCCATAAACATAGCTCAGGATGTAGTGTGCAGGATCTGTAGATGTGGGTTTTATTGGTAAATGGAACTAAACTGCCTTATTAACTAAGAAAATCACTAGCACATGTTCCATACTGCTTTCCTTCACTGAAACCTCCAGATCTCCTCCGCTGTTTCCTCCCTTGGCTCCGTTCTTGGTTGTGAGCTATGCTCTTTCTTCATCCCTGATGTTGCAAACCTGTACCCCCAGCAAAACTCTGTTATGCCACTGTCTCATTTCACTGTATGCTGAAAGTCTCACCTGGGCTTTCACCTCTTCTTGACATGGCGATAGTCGCTTTGAACAGGGAGTTCCTGGGGCAATGTTGCTAGCTGCTCATCTTCCCTAGGTACTGTCCGCTGGCAGAGTCAGGGCACTGGGCTGGGGGATCTTTTGCCTGAGTGGCTGTTCTGATGCCCAGACATGAACTGTTTCTTTCTTGGGTTTCAAATTTTTATTTATAAGGCTCATTGGTAGCATTCACCATCCTCAGAACAGATGCTTCACAATGACCCGCGGGTTAGGAAAGCATCGTTTCTATTTTACAAATGGGAAGCTGACGCTCTATGGTGTAAAGCAACATCCTACAGGAGCTTCACAGCACATCTTGGAGTAGTACTGCCTTTCCGATGTTAGAGCGGTACCTGAACAGAAACATCTCCCTCATCAGAGTGGACAGGATAGGTGGTATTCTTAAAGGATCTATGCACAGTATAGAATCCCAGTTTCATTTTATGGATGGTTTCCACCCTTATGTTCTAGGACTTCCTTCTGCTGTGCCCTTTTCTCACAAACTTTGCACTAGGAAAGAAGGGAATGGAGATGGTTTGTCTGTCTATGAATGGATGGATCATTAGAGACTGTTGGCACCTGAATGGGCTCGTTAGCTTCAGATAACAAAGGAATTGCTCCATCCTGGAGAAGGTCAGGCTACCCAGCTTCTCTGGAGCAGGCTGCGATTGAGGGAAAAGCATTCCCTTAGAAGCAGGGCTAAGAAGCCATATGCAAAGAAAGCTTGGAAAGGAAAAAAAAGGAAGAGAGAAACATACTTCTGCAAAAGAAGAGTCCTTTAAAATGAGACAGTACCTGAGAATGGGAGCTGCAGAGGAAAGGCTTCAATTTCGTGTGGAGAGACCTTGTGCAGGAGTGAAAGAAGGTCCCCCTGAGAGGACCTGGAAAGGAGCTGACAAAGGATGGTGAAGGACCAGATGCAGGGAAGTGCAGATGGGCTCTTCTGTTGCATTATTTAGCTCGATATATTTTCTTGCGCATCTCAAGTAGAGAGTGATTATTTTTGCGAACGTTACACAGTTGATCTGCTATGTATTTTAACAGTTGTTTATCCCTGAGGTGGTAAATTATAAAGTAGAGGGCCTACAAGGGTGCAGTGCATGCAGAAATATAAGCTGAAACTCCTGGAGAGCTGGGAAAGCCAGCGTTAGTCTCAGGCTCTGGCTGTGGGATCTCAGGGAGAAGTACTCGAGGGACGACCGGTGCCCTGAGAACACGCTTAGAAATCTCCTGTGCCTGGGATCTCTTTGGTTTAAGGAAGCACAAAAGGCACATGGGTCCAACATGCTGTGACCCAAACACAGCCCTATTATGAATAATCAGAATACTATGTGTAGGGTTTTGAAAGGATTTAGCAGGTTTGGGGGACTGAGGGTTATTTTTTTGCTCATTTTGTCCTTTTTCCTGTGAAAGTCAGGGACAGATTGAAATCTGCTGACTCCACCGCTTAGAAGATGGTTCAAAGGACCCAGCTCCTGGCTCGGAGTTTCCAAACCCTGCTGGGAATCAGAACATATGTCCAGAAAAGCATCAGATACCTAGAGAAAGTTAGAAGGAGAAGTAATTTTGCTTCTCTTCTGAACTGAATCACAATTATAATGTTTGCTGACAACTTTCTGATGCTTACTGTAACTGTAGCTTTTTTTTTTTCTCTCACACTACAGGAACAGCATATTCTTGTCATGCAGCTGTTGCTTACTGTGTCTTCCTTCTGCTTTGGGTGGATTTTCCCATGTTCATATCCGCAGCTTTTGAGTCCTTCTGTCACTGAACAGCTGCGGGCTGATACTAGATAGAGCTGAATTTTTTCTGTGTTCACACACAAGCAGGCTTGTGAACAAAAGATTTTTAAGAAAGCTGATAAATGAACAAGGTCTTTTGGACAATGCAATGCTGCTAACGCTGCAGACAATAAAAATCCTTGTACTTGTACTCACTTAAAGCGAAGGAAGACATAACTCAATCTGTTTTATCTGTGAGCCTCCAAGCTTTTCCCTACAGGCTTGAGAGAGGATGTTCTATAATGAACTCATCTTTCATGTGACAGAAAGTGAAACGCTATCTCACAGCCTAATGCTTACATTTCTATCTGCTGTTTAACTTGGACGTTGCCTTCTAAGGGGAGCCCCTGTTTTTAGTGGTCAGAAGTTAAAAGAGGATCAGGGCTTCCCAGGTAGTTCCAGCTCTGACACGTGCAAATCACATAGCTTCCCTCTGTCTACAAGGAAAGCAGATACAGTTATCTCGATGTACGTCCATCTCCGGCATGCTCTGAGGTTTGATTCAGTAAATTTTGCCAGCTGTTTGGCAGGCAGAGGACTGTGGGCCCAGCCAGGCACACTGACTGCCATTGTCTTCTGAGCGGGATGGAAACGGGAGCATACGTGGGGAAGTATCATGTACACTTGTCCTGTTCTTGCATCTCTCTCACGTTTCCTTACAGCTTTGGTTTTTGCCTGTGGACCCTGGGGACATCAGCTTTATTTGTTTGTTTTTCCTGCTTCCTTAACTTTTTTTCCATTCTCAAAGTAATTCTTCCACACATAGGAAAAAAAAAACAGCAGTGACTGACCCATTTAGCCGGCACCATCCACTGTCCACTCTTGCACAAGTGGGCACAAGGAGAGAGACAGATCCTGGTGCCATGGGAGGGGGCACCACGGGGCGTTCTCTGGCCAGCTACCCCAAGCAAAGTGCAGGAGGCTTTTTTGAGGAGGGAAAGGGAAGGCCAGGGTGTCCAACGATGGGTTTGGCACAGAGCTGGCCACTCTTTGCCCCCTCTGCCAAGGGGCTTTGCCAGCATGGACATTTGTGTGTGCTGGGGAGAGCAGTGTGGACTCAGGACGGGGGGAGGGATATGCAGACAGATGGACAAGGGAGGGTAGCAGGGTTATGCCCAGCTCTGCTCAGCCGCCCTGAGACAGCCCTGCATCACAGCTGCTTGGGACACTGCCAGTGGTGGGCTCTGGCGTGAGCATGGTGGGAGGCAGGGGGAAGCACCAAACCCAGGCCTGACAGTGGAAGAGAAAAAAGAAAGCGATAAAAGAAATCTGGGCATAGCTGGAGACAAGATACCGGGTGAGGCAGGTCCTTGGTCTGAACTGGCTCAGCTGTGTCCCGTTGTTTTCCTGCTTTGCTTCATCTGTCTCTTGTCTTACATGCAGTATTGTAAGGTTGCTGGGGAGAAGATTGTGCCATGGATTTGTGTTTGTGCAGTCAGACACCTGGGGACACATGTCCATGTACCAACAAGGAGACCTAGGTTCAGCTCCACCTAGGTCGTTTTAGACCTGTGGTCAACTTCCCCAGCAACAAGAGAGCTGCGAGGAGAAATATGTGAAGGCTTCCATGGCATTCACCTGTTACACAAAGTGCTTACAGCACGTAGAAGAGCAGAGTTAATATATTACATGATTTTTAACAGCTTAAGACAGTGAAGCCAGCCTTGGGCAGATGTCAGCCTGCAAAGGCACATTGCTCTGTTGGTGTAGGTCTATGTGCGTTACAGCCTTGTGGAGAAGAGTCAGACCTGAGAGGCATTTATCTTGCAGTCAACTGAAAAAAAATGCAATACTCTGGCTGAATTAGCTCTCGCATAGACTCACACAAAGCCAGAGAGGCAGCTTCTGCTCTGGAAAAGTTATTCCCCATTTTCATCCTGTCGGTGAGATCAGGACACGTAACTGAAAGTGATGAGGAAAAGAAGCGTAAAGGGGTAAGTGGTATATGGGACACAGCTAGTCCACTGTTGGCACTTTCCAATAAATGTGCACTTTCTCCTTTACTGGTCTTTACATAGGGAAAGTGCTCCTTATAAAACATAGCAGAGCCTCTTCACTGTCCCGCAGACCTTTTCATGCTACTCTTCTCTTCCTCAACCCCTACAGAAACTTGGCAGCGGCAATGCATCTGGTGTCCTGTGATTGCCGCTCAGCATGCTGAATAGTACCATCTAATTTCTTCCTGGGCTCCCTGCCCTTCAGTTCAGACCCACCTGCTGCCTCTCATTGTACTGCTGCATGTGTGGCCGGTATCATAATGGGAGCCTGGGTTGTGGTTATCAGCCCCGCTTGGGGTGGTGCTCCCCAGCCAGTGTAGATGAAGTGTCATCCTAAGAGCGGGGTCTCATGCTGGGGAGATGTTGCCGCTAGCCCTACCCTATTGCAAATACTCCTCATCTGACACTGGGAGCCTAGGAGGAGGCTCCTCTGAATCCTTTTATTCTCTACTCCCACTAACGATGGCTTAAGACTGTGGTGAAAGCATGGACATAGCAATGCGAGTGAGGGGAGAGGACTGCATGGGACATTAGGCACAGAAGGAACAGGGCCAGAGAAGAAAAGTCAGAGGAGCAAGAAGAAGCTTTTTTGGCGGAAGAGAGGGAGAGTTAAAAGCGTCTGTTGTGTGAAAAGTGGAGACCTGCGGCGAAAAGCACAGCTTAAACTCTGCATAGGGTGCTGTGCCAGCAGGAGCTAAGCTACAACAGTGGGCACTGATGGAAAATGACAGCTGCAGTTTAAGTCAAGGAAGGATTCAGGGCCATCTTCCATCACATTTTGACAGGCTGCAGCATGGTACTGGCCCGGAGGTACTGCATCATCTCAGTTGGCATGAGGGGGAATTAAGAAATCTGGCAGTAATCTGAGCAAACCGAGGAGCTGAGATGAAGGAACACAGTATCGGAGACAACCCAAATGTTATGAAATGCTTTTAGCTAAAGACTTAAAGAAAACAAAATGTGTTGGGGGGATTGCTTACACAGTGATGTGACTTAATATTTTGCACCAAGGAATTACTACAATCTATAAAGCCTTATTAATGGGGACAGTACTTTGTAAACAAGCAAGAAATAAAAATTTTGCTCTAAAAAGTAGCACGGGATTGGAAGGGATCACCTTCATCACCAAGGCAAGTCCTCTGCAAATCACAGGCCACTGAACAAAGGTGCTCAAAGGGGTTCATCACCCATTTATTCCCAATGACCCCATCACAGTTTAGAAGGTTTTTCGGCACTCCATAAGAAAACCCTGCAGGAAAAGCCCAAAGCAAAGCCATGGGAAGACTGTATCATGGAAGAGTGGGATAGATCAAGGACTTTGCTGGGATGGTCAGCTCCTGCACTAACAGGGAGTTTTACTTCCCTGTTGATCCTAAAAATTGGTTCTTCATCGAACGGTTTCCAAAGGCTCTGTCAGTCAGCAGACTGCTTATGTTCAGAGGATGTCAGCATGACTGCTAGCCAGCGATGCTGGAGGTTTCAGTGCTCTGAGGAGCCCTGCGTGGTGACCTGCATCTTCCTTCAGACTGTTGTTGACCAGGGAAAGGCAAAACCTACAGTTTTCATGGAAGCATGGTATTCATCAGCTGGTGCAAACAAAGAGTGGTTCAATCTTCTTTCCAACTCCCATGGAGATGATGCTAACACCTATGGACTCCCATCACAGGCATAATTCTCTGCCTCTGGGAGTTTTCCCATTTAGTTTTAATCTACTTTTCGTAAGTTTCTAAAACTTCACCTTCACTGGGGAAAAGCAAAGGAAAGAAGATTGGAAAGGCAGGTTGAATTTAACCTTGCTACGTGCATGGTAATGCACAAGAAAAGGTGCATCCCTGATGTGTCCCTTAAAGTCCCTGGGAGCCTAAGCACCTTCTGTTGGTAGGCACCATCCTGCTCAGTTTTAACCATTTCTGAGGTGTTTAATTGTGCAACATTTTTGATAAAGCTTTTTTCTCACTTGCCACAGCAGTAACTTCCCAGTTACAGATCACAACCTTAAGTGGGGTATGGATGAGGTTGTGAGCCTGACAGTAGCTGATTTTCACCTGCCGGTATTAAGGGGGGATGGAATAGACCTCTCTGCAAGGAGGGCAGGAGATAGGGGGAGGTTGGGAGGCACTGCTGGACTGGCAGGGGCTTTGACGAGGGAGCTCTTTGCTCCCACCTGTTGGTGATCAGGGAGAGGGATAGTCAATGTAGAGCTTCATTTGCATAAGCTTTCTACCCAGAAGTCCTCTGGTGACAGTTTGAGTCACTATCAGGTCAAAACCACCTGGGTGTGGAGGAAAAAGAGCTTCTAAGAAGTTGTCAGAGACTTTCCTGTGCGTTTTCTCTTCTGAGTGATGGCGTTTTCTTTGAGCGGTGGTGCAGTTCCAGCTGGAGTTTGGGGCAGAGCTATGGTGGCGATTTCAGGACGGCAAGAGTGTCTCATCACCTTGTCTCAGGTGATGAGACAAAGCCTTCTGATAAGGAGGTAAAAGTAAGGTAGCAAGTTGTTGGATGGCATCCCAGTGTGACAGTTGCCACATTGCCAGCATAAACCTTAATATACCACGAGCAAGGATCCCCTAAAATGCGTGAGCTTAAAAACAGTGGTGCATTTCATTCCTTTTGAGTTTCAACACTGAAGCCTGACTTTCAGCCTTTTTTTTTTCTTCTGTGAAGGTGAAAATTCTTCCATAATCTATGGCTCTAGAACTTGGGGCCATAAGAAAAAGCCACAAGACCTAATAAAACACTCTAGATACTGCGACTGTATGGAGGAAGATCTGTGCTGTTTTCTGGTTTGTTTTGTTGTTTGGTTTGGTTTTTTTTCCCCACAGGCAGAGTTGGCCCAGGAGAAATGTTTTGAAAAAAGTGACAAAGTCTGTAGAGTTTTCAGGGCCAAGCAGACCTGGAGGTGACGTTTCTGATGAGGTGGGAAGGGAAAGGCCATTTGCCAGTTCTGGGGACTGTAGAGCAGTAGGAACGGTGTGCACTGGGTAGCATGTGAATTGCTGGTGAGAATAAAAAATTAGAATTTCTTGTACAAGGCATGCAGAAAATCAGTAATAGCATTTCAGTATTTGTTATGGCAAAGATAAAAAGGTACTAGGTGAACACAAGGAGAGGAAGACAGATCAAACATTTTTTAATTAGAAAATGCCAATCCTGTAAAATGTGAGTTATTTTGTAAACTGGTTTCAGTTTCTCTGAAATTGTGTAAAGGAAAACCCAGGAAAAAACCCAGTTTATCTCTTTTTTTTAAAAAAGAAAATATTCTCATTTTTCTCTTTGAAACAACCCTTTCAATGAGGCTTTATATTGAGTTTGTGTGACCCCGCTGTCAAAGAAAAGCTGAGCACAAACCAAAATCCTCTGGACTGTTCTGAAGCAATTTATCATTGCTGATGAAATTTTTGTCGGCGGCGGAGTGTGGAATTTTCAGTCTTCTTTCTGCTTGAAGCTGAGCTGAATTTGGACTTCCAAAATCCTTTTGTGTGAGCAGAATCCACAGCTGCTGGGTATGGCTCCTTAAGAGGCAGCCCCCCGAGCCCACGGATCCCATAGCCTAAATGTGTATCGAGCAGATGAAAGATGCATCATGGGGAAAAAACGGAGAAGGGCTCAATCTGCAAGGTGCTGAGCTCTGCAAGGTGCTCAATTCAGCAAAGCTTTTTGCGGGCTTAGTTTTGTTTTCAGTGACTCAATAACTATTTACATGCCTGAAGTTAAGCACCTGCTTAGGGATTTTGCTGGATTGAAGCATGAACGCTTGGCAGCCCTGGGATCAGGTCTGTTTTTAACTCACCACTTCTAGACTGTTACCCTCCTCAGTATCACTGCCCTAGTCCAGATCCCCACCTGATTCTTCTCCCGCCCCCTCGTTTTCCAGGCTCCAGCAGAAACTCCTTAATACCTCTGCCTTTTTTTTAAAAAAAATCTTGCTTGTGTTTATATTTCTTCCCAATTTATTTTCACCTGCAACTTTCATTCATGCACAGATCATTCATTCATCCTTGATTGCATGATGAATGTAGTTTAATAACGCCGATCCTAACACTGATCGCTTTAACACCTTGGGAAAGAAAAAACAAACAAAGTCCTTCCAGTTTGATTCATTGCTGTTTATCATTACCCTTTGTTTCCGGTCTTCTAGCCAGTTTGCAGCCCACATGTTAATACTCTTTTTCCAAGCCAATTTGGACTAATTTCTCCACTGATGGTTTCATGGGACACGGGATCAAATATTTTACTAAAATCCAAACACATTGTATCTCTTGTATTCCCTTCACCCACTAATTGTGTAACCCGTCCAAAAATTAATCAAATTTATCTGGCAAAAACCAATCTTCTCAACTTCTTGCTGCCTATTTCTCACGATTCTCTTACCCTGGAGATGTCTAATGATGTACCACCCCCTCCTGCCCCCCCTAGTTGTTTCCATACTGTATTTTGGATAGAAGCTGGACTTAGGGATGAGGGAGTCTCATGGCCACCCTGCATTGCGCTGGCCTGTAAGTCCTGGGAAGAAGGAGTGCTGCCGGGAAGGGTGTGTTACTGGATGCGCCACCAGATGAAACACTTCCCTGTCAAATATCCAATGATTCAGAGTGCTTTCACACACTGTCATCCTTGGCCTGTGTTCCAAAGGGCACTTTCAAAAGAGTAGGCATCAACTCTTAAGCAGTCAAAAGGAAAGCAAACAAAATCGCTCATCACTTTGGACATTTAGGTCTCTCACTCATTGTCTGAAATGATCCAGCCATCAGTGCTGGATAGGCTAACAGTATGTTATTTAAATTCTTACACCTAAAAACACCTTGAAAAAGCCCCTGATGTCTCAGCTAGGACTGGAAGTAGTTATGTTTGAGTGACCGGGCTCTGAATTACCTTTTATTTAAAAGGGCTTCTTAGGAAAAGAGCCACTGCAATGGGAGGAAGGACATTCTTGTGAGGTGATAATGGAGATATAAATGTTTGAATCAAAAGGGTCCACTGTAAAACGTACAGTGCTGCAAGTGTTGAGGAAGAGGAAAGACTGTATGGAACGAGAGAATGAACTTTAAAAAGTATCTACCACAACACAATACAATCCAAGGCAGTAAAATGAGAGTTTGGAAATAATAATATGTTTTTTTAAAAGCTAATGTTCAGTGCTTTGCAAATCATGGTCAGAGTTGTGATATAAAACCATCTGGTAGAGATAACAATGGAAAACAAAACTAGATCATCATACATCTGGCATTTTGTACTATGAGTTTTCTCCATGCGTGTTGGTGCTCTAGCAGAGCTACTTGCATTGCATACTTGATAGCAATTCAGTGACCACAAAATATTTCTTTTATTCCAAGGAGATTTTCAAAACGATCTGAATCTTCCCAACAGGCTTTCCAACAGTACTTTTTTTCAGGTGAGTCTGAATTAAAATAGTTTGGTTTGCTGAAATGGCCCCAGATGCTTTGACTGGCAGAGGCTCCGCATTAAGGTGTGGTGCATTGCTTCCTGGGAAGGGGAGTTGCAGTCCTGCGGCCGGGCTCTCTGATCAGACCATGTCCCCCCATCACATAGTGCAGTCTCCCCTTTAAGTGAGCAACCCCAGGCGGCAAGAGAACATGGATGGGGTGGCCTGTAGCAACGAAGAAGGTTGTGAGCTCCTTCACTGCTCCATCCCAGGAGGCAGCACCCTGGCACCACTGAAAAGCACTGCTAAATTTTGAGCTAGCTCAAAATGAAATGCGTAGGATGAGTTCAACAGAGCAAATCAAAACATATCAGTCAAGGAATGCTGAAATTGTTTTGATAGAGTGACAAAATTAAGAGTTTTGCAATTTCTATATAGTATTTTTACTATTGCATTTGATGACAATCTCCTGAGGCAGGAGGAAAATAAACGTTGCATATTTTCCTGGTGTTGGAAATTCCTGGTTCTGCTCAACTCAAGTTCTAAACGATTTCATTTTCCAGCACACAGATGTTTGCATCCTTGCATACCTGTTCTCTCCTAATGCCAAACCTCAGTTCCTTTTCTCTCCAAAGTCATGCATTTGCAAAGACGTCTTGAAACCTCAGAAGAAAGTTGGAATATTTATTCTAAGTGTAGGGAGGGTTGTTTAAAACTTTAAACTGTGGCTTAAATCTCGAAGTCATTACTTTTAGTTTTATTTAGGTTTTTATCAGGTGAGGTTATGTTTGATTAAGTTGGTGCCCATGTAAACGCAACACTATGGCCACCCTGCCGAAGACCCGGCCTCTGGGAAAGGAGTTAGAGCCAAACGCGGCGCTTTCGTCCCGCCTTTCTGTGGGTGGACTATCGTGCGGGTTGAGACTTAACTGGTAAATGGCAGAAAAACGTGATTTTATCCTATCTGAGAACATGGCCAGTTGCTTTGTATTTTTTGTTTACCGGTGCCTTCTAAAAAAACATCCGGGCTGATAGACTGTTTCGCCACTCAGTAAGCTCCGATACAAAATGCGTACCTTGTAGCTTAAGTTTGCTCTTCATGTAGGGTTGCACCAATGGATCTTCAGTCAAATAATAGGTACACGACCTTTTCCGTGAAGAGTCATTGTAGCAGGGCTATAAATAGAGCTATACTTCTCCCTCTCATTTTGGGGATATGTATTTCATAATTTTAAAAACTCATGGATGCTCACAGGTCTCTGTAGAAAACACATTTGTAAAATTTTTGCTAGACTTCCTCTACATTTTTGCCGGCTTTTAGTAAATTGAGGTATCTATGCAGCACAGTCAGATTAGATACAGACCTAATGTACCTAAAATGTTTCCCCCGTGACCTAATTCCACCTGGCTTAATCCATTTCAAACACTCTTTTGGAGAGTCTCGTGTTTGCTTGTCTTCCCAAGGCTGCCTGCTTGTTTCTCCGATAGCAAACACAAATAGGCTTAGACTTTGTGCTTGCTCTCTGCCCACTGGGGACTTTTGCGTGCTGAAGAAGACCCAAGGCAATGGTGCCAGTAATGGTTTCTTCTTCCTCTCCATCATCAGTTTGGTGTATTAGTAAAGCAGAGTTGCGAAGGATAAACCACTGGATTTTCAACATGACTTTTCCCTGTTCTTTGCCAGCAGTAAGGTAAATATATTTTAACCTTTGGGGTTTTTTTTCTTCTCATTGATCAGCCAGAGCTTGCAGGAATTTCAAAGGAAGCAAGACAACCATTAATCTGAAAGTATATGATGTTGCCTGCCGTTACACTCTATCTACAGACACCTGGGGTGCTGGTGGACTAATTCCAAGCAGTGCATATAGGCTAACGTACTCTAGGCATTGATCTGTGTCTGTGGATGAGGTCCACCACTCCTCTGGGAAATCCACAGCTGGAAAATTATTAAAAAGTCACTATCCCTACTGTGAAAAGGCTAAGCTAGTGTACCTGAGGGTGCGGTATGCTTTGAGCTGATCAAACAGCTAGCTGCCACTTAACAGGGCAGTCCTGCTCCCCCCCCGCATCACCCCCCATCACCCTCCTCGCCTCTCTTGTGCCAGTGGTGGAGTTTCCCGGGTCAGGCAGGGAGCCAGCGCCGGGGCCTGACCCAGCAGGAAGCTGCTCAGTTGTTGCAGCTGCGCTACTTTGCCGCCAGCTTAGGTCGTGTGTCCCCTCCCGTCCCCCAAATTAGTTCAGTAGGAGGTCAGCTGGGCTCCAGAGCTTGTGGCACACAGATCTGGAGGAGGGCAGGAGGACTGCCTCAGCTCTGTGACAGCTGGTCATCAAATCGGTTCAGGCATAACACAAAAAATACGGTCCCTACAAAATAATACAGAACACCTATATGGCTTCTCTGAATCTTGCAGGAGCGAATCCCTTACTGATAGAAAAGAAAATCTTTGTGAAATTGCAGCTCAGTAAAAAGGTGAGAGATCTCTCTGAGTTTGAGAAATAGCAAGTAATTGTATAATTAAAGGCTGGACCCCCGATACATAGCAAAAGGAGCAAATTATGTTGGCCATTCAGTCTTCACTCCAGTGTTTTGATAGGTGGGCTGGTTTTGGCTGGGGTAGAGTTAATTTTCTTCATGGTAGCTCGTATGGGGCTATGTTTTGGATTTGTGCTGGAAACAGTGTTGATAACACAGGGATGTTTTCCTTACTGCTGAGCAGTGCTTACACAGAGTCAAGGCCTTCTCTGCTTCTCACCCCACCCCACCAGCGAGTAGG
>NW_008796215.1:2933212-3002145 GCF_000699145.1 Aptenodytes forsteri | reverse complement strand
GTGCACAAGAAGTTGGGAGGGGACACAGCTGGGACAGCTGACCCCAACTGGCCAAAGGGATGTTCCATACCATATGACGTCATGCTCAGCATATAAAGCTGGGGGGGAGTTGGCTGGGGGGAGGTCACCACTGCTCGGGAACTGGCTGGCCATCGGTTGGCGGGTGGTGAGCAATTGCATTGTGCATCACTTATTTTGTATATCCTTATTCTTATTATTTTCCCTTCCTTTTCTGTCCTATTAAACTGTCTTTATCTCAACCCACAAGTTTTACTTTTTTTTTTCCCGGTTCTCTCCCCCATCCCACTGTGGGGCAGGGGGAGTAAGCAAACGGCTGTGTGGTGTTTGGCTGTCTGCTGGGTTAAACCACAACAATAGGCTTCCCCGTACAGAAATGCAGGTGCCTGTATGGAATAACCAGCTGAGTTTAAAAGTGTGGTCTTCACTACAGGAGAATTCATCTGTTGTTGATCTTCCATTGATCTTCCATTCAGAAAAGATGCTATGAGCAAAAGCCAAAGTTTGCAAGAGGATTGCCTTGGTTCAGCTGGTGCTTTAATCTGAAGAAGTACAACCATAAACCTTGTTTTCTCCTCTCCTCTCCTCTCCTCTCCTCTCCTCTCCTCTCCTCTCCTCTCCTCTCCTCTCCTCTCCTCGATATAAACATTACTTTCATCACCTCTCCTCTCCTCTCCTCTCCTCTCCTCCCCTCTCCTCCCCTCTTTCTGAAACCTGTGCTTGCCCTCTGGAGAATCCTGAACTTATATTCCTAACTTTCACGTTGACATAAATCTAGGACATCTTCACCGAAATGAGATTGGTGTACCAAGCCTATAAATCAGTGACCTGTAAAACAAGGTAAAATTTGACCCTTGTTGCGCATTTAGGGATTTGGCATAGGTTCTGATCTCATTCACAATCATAAACTGCTTTTGTTAATGAAGTGACATAGGAATTACTGCAGCATAGCCAAGGGGGGAGTTGTTTGTTGTGTTAGTAAATTGTGTTCCACAAATACGATATAGTTACTTTTTAGTAAAAATAAAAGACTCAATGACATTTTGTAGTAATGCAGAAACCAATTCATTCCCAGCAGAAAGACTTACGTAAAAAAAGAAACTAAAACACTGCTTCACGGTGTGTGTAGGGTGTCCAGGACAATGTGGCTCCAATCTCGTTTGAGGCACTCCTGTTATACACAGTAATAATCAAAGGAAAGAGGAGTACATTTTTTTTTTTATCCTGTTGCCTAGTGCTCCTGTACTTAACAGTATCTTGCTCTCAGAAACACGTCTTGTGTACTTAAAGTCCTGGCTGTGCAACACAACTCTTGCGTGACCTTAGACAAATTCTTCACTTTCTCTCGGTACAATTTATTTATGCTCTTCTTACTTCAGCAAACGGCCCTGAAAGTAGAGAGAACTCTTATTTACCGCGATGCTATCAGTGATGCAGAGTGGCCTTGTCCCAAATGGGAATCGGTTTCCCACATACGAAATGGATTCACCGGTATTTTCTTCTGCCTGCTTTTGTCTGTTGTGTCCATTTAGGTGACGATGTGTTGGAGAAGGGGCCGTCTGGAACAGCATGCGTGTGTTGTGTCTAGTGCTATGAGACTTATGCCTTTGGCTGAGGTCTAAGCACCACTGTAATGCAAATAACACCACCACCGTAATAGCGCAACAGGGGAGAAAAGCTCAGATTCTCAAATCTGAAAGTTTCTGAGGTGCAGAAGCCCACGGCAGGCAGGTCCCAGTGCAGCTGAGGGTTTCCCTGCCTCCGAGGTGGGGCAGTCCTGATGGCTTTCCCGAGGCAGGGTAATGTAGCATCTTTTTTTTAAAAAAAGAGACGTCCGCATGTGGGCTGTGAAATTACAGCCTTTAATAACACTGGCCTGGTCTCAATCAAGCAGATTACATTTAATGGCCCCCACTCTTCCCCATGCCACTGGTGGGAAGGGCAGGGCGGCCGGGCCCGCCGGGCAGCTCGTCCCCTGGCACCCTGGGCAGAGCGAGACGTCCATCCTCCTCTCCACGCACCTGGCGGGCTGACATCAGTTAGGCAGCTGGGGCGGCAGGGGAGGTGGCAGGACAGAGGACTCCTCGCACTGCCGTGGCTCCGGCTTCTGCAGGCTGGGCTGCTGCCAGGCCCCGTGATTGCAGGAGCTTTTCCTGCCGCCGCCTGAACACAACAGCAGCGTGGGCTTCATTGCAATGCACGGGGAAAACAGCCCTGTCCTCTGCAGAAAACCCCAAAACGTTTGGCCGACTGGTGTTTGCCTTGTGCTTGTAGTGGAAAGGACAGGAAGGACAGACGGCCACCTGCATATCCCAGGGTATTTGGGTTAGTGCAGGTAATGCAAAACCCAGCGAGAAGGGAGCGCAGAGCAGGCCCCCGACTTTTACAGCCATACGTATGTTCACTGCATTCCTCTTTGCTGCTTAAGATTGGATTAATTTTCTATCACACTGTGGTTCCTGAAGGCAACATAATGCTACCAAAATAGCATTAAAAATAAAAATAAATCCCAGCCTGCCTGGTGTTTTACACCCAGGAAAATGTCTCTGGGGCCAGGTTGAGTGCCACTGAAACTGCATTGCAGCTGAGAGGAGAGATGTGGCCTGCTGCCCTTTCCAGGGCCGAGGGATAACACACGCTCACTGCCACAGTTCGTGTGGTGGATAGGCCAGGGGAGTTTCCATGGCTCTTTGTGTGCAGTAGGTGTCATTAAAAACTCAACATTTGCCTCGGCTGTAGCACTTGGATGGTTACGGCTCCCAGGCACAGTGTGGTCAGGCAGTGACTTCATGTGGCAGTTTGTGACTGACTTAAAGGCACTGTTTTTTCTTGAGCAAAAAGAAAAGCCATTTTGGGGGCACAGTAGCTGCAGGTCTCTGTGTGCAATGGCAGCAGTCACCTAGACCTGTAGAGCAAGAATAAGAACAAATAAGCTTGCCTGTCACGGTAATTGGTCTTGGCAACACCTCAACAGGTTTATCTAGCAGCTGAGGTCCTTAACCAGGTTGTGGACAATCATTCTTCTATTCCTAGTTAGGTGCAGACCTTGGGACTTTGGGGCATGCCTCAGTTGTCTGTAAAGGGGTGTGTGATGATTGCAAAACCTCTCATGGATGCATGCAGTGCCCAGGTATTACAGGGATTCAAAGTTCCTAGGTCTCTCCTTGGTTATGATACACGAGCAGAAAGATTTGGAGGGAGAGGTAGTGTTGGTTAGAGCTATTGATCATGAAATACGTTACACCAGCCTGCCAGTGGCAGCCTCAGATGTCAAATCTGCTTGGAAAACATTTTGCGTGAATGTCTTATCCCAGGTGCCCTCTATTTCTGCCACCTTTCAATAGCGGGGATGGGGGGAAGTGAAACAATGGTAAATGTGCAAGGATCTTATGGGCCAGGGTAGATCAGCCAGTGTCTGTTCTTTAAAATTTTCTTTAAAACGTGACTTTTACCATTGTCAGGTTGCCTACAAGACCAGAAATCCCACAACACAGGAGCTGTTCAGTTTTTTATAGACGGACTCAAGAAACACAATAAAAGACACTGTTGCAGTAGCTACAGGTCTGAGTCAGAAAATTGGTAAAATTGAGAATTAAGAGGTAAACTCTGCAGTGCACATTTTGCTCTATGTAGCAGACCTGAACAGTCTCTGAACTGCTGTAAATTCTGATGATCCTGATCCTTTCCCTCCAAATACTGTCTACAACTTCCTCACGAGGGGGAGCAGAGAGGGAGGTGCTGATCTCTTCTTTCTGGATGCAAGGGAATGGCTTAAACTGCGTCAGGGGAAGTTCAGGTTGGATATTAGGAAAAAGTTCTTCATTGAGAGGGTGGTCAAGCAGTGGAACAAACTCCTTAGGGAAGTGGCCATGGCGCCAAGCCTGATAGTGTTCAAGAAGCGTTTGGACAACACTCTTAGATATATGGTTTAATTTTTAGGTTGCCCTGTGTGGAGTCAGGAGTTGGACTTGATGATCCTCAGGGGCCCCTTCTAACTCAGGATATTCTGTGATTCTGTGCTTCTAGGAAATACTGCAGCTGAGTCCACTTCTAACGGTAAGATTCATAACCAAAAGTCTCATCCAGAAAGAACTAAGGTGTAAAATGGAGTTTGCTGTGGCTGACTTAGCACTCAAAAATTACATGTCTTCATGTAAACCCCAGCTGTTTGAATATCTGTCAAACAGATAATGCACAGTTAATGGATCCAGACAGTTTCTTACAGCTTTGCCATCCTTCCTTGCACTAATAACCCTTCCCATGGTATATGTAAGCCATTTGGTCTCCATATTGTCCTCTAAAATTTTCAGATGTTAGCATGGCGTGCTACCAAGGGGTTACTGGAAATGCAATTCCTTCACTAGAAGCTCAGATTTTTTAATTCCTCATGAATGTGTTGCACTGACCTTGATCTTTGCAATCAGCAGTCGATAGGGTAATAACTTTTGATCACTGTTAACCTTGATTAGATTAGAGCCACCAAGCTACTGCTTTCCCTCCAGGGAATGGGTTCACTAACATGGAGCTCTGCTCTATTGTGACTTTCGGTAGTCTCTCACGTTGGAGATTACAGAGCTTCCTGGGTGATCTCTCCTAATGCTTCTCAGGTCTGTCAGATGTGTGATGGTCAATTGATTTGAACTTGATGAGGTGAGACTTGCAACACTGAGCATGATGAGGTGAGACTGGAAGAAGTGAGAACCCAGTTTGTGGAAATACTATCTTCTGTCTTCACAGTCTTGTTTCTAGCTTGAATTGCTTCATTTCTCACCTATTCTTTCTATTCAGGGCATGGAGAATTTATCTACCTGCTAATCAGGTGAGCTCTCTGGGTACTGCACTCTCCTTGGCTTGGTTCAGTCATTAGATCTTTATCTGTCTACCTCAAGTCCTGCACGTTTAAGTGGGAAGTTGAGAAAAGACTAGCAGCTGGCTTGCAAGTTTGTCACTGTTGCTTCATTTTATTAGCCTGAAATAAATTCTGAGGCCTCATGAAACATTTTCATTTGAAACACTTTCTCTGTAAAGTGCTGTGTACTTTTTTATGAACATTTCTGGTTTTTTACAGAAGGAAAAGCAATCCCCTTCTCCCATATTTGTTATTTTTCAGCAATTGAAGCATTTAGGACAGAAATATTTGTTTCTTTGGGAGGGCTAAAGAATTAGACAACATAAACAAAAATGTAGAATAGAATAAAAATGCCATTAATATTTTTTACAGGATTACGGAACCATTTTCAAACCATTAGTAATTCCTGCTAATTTCATAACTCTACTGAACAGAGAGAAAAATCCTCATTCTGAGTAACATACAGGTTAAACAGACTAAAAAGATCAAATATGAGAGACTAAGATTATAATTCTTACTTTGCATGGATGAGTCACAAGGCATCTAAATTAGTTGACCCCTCCCCTTCCCAAAATCATATGTAATAATCTGTTCATAAATGGCTTTGGATGCCTAACCAGACTTCTGAAAGGCTGGCAGAGCTCAGGCTTTCTTAAGGCTCTTAGTCCTCTGTCTGAAAACTGTGTTTTGAAGAATTCATGAACTGATTTTAAAAATTATCCATAGGTTTTCTTTCTGGGGAATGAGAAACTCTTCACAATGTTTGCCCTTTCCAGGATTTCCTACTCTAACAATTAGGAGATAAATCATTTCTGGATAAATCTATTTTTAATCCAGTACAGCATGACTGAAATGCAGATCCTTTGCAACAGGATGTTATTGAGAACGCAGAACTGTGTGAGGTGAGACGAGGAATCTCCAATGGGAACATTTGTCAGACCTGTGATGGAAGAGAATTCTGACAGTCAGTGCAAGTCAGAAAAGCAGAAAGACATCTGAAAAAGAGTGAAACAAGCAAAAAGCCGAGCGAAGCAGTTCCCCAGAAACTTACACAATGCTGTCCACCAGGAAACTTCCACAAAAAGAGAGACTATAGAGTGGGAAAAGAAAAAACCACAAACATTGCCTTTTATGTGTTAACAACGTGCTAAGTCCTATAACAAAAATATTCTAAAAGGTATCATTGGGCCCAGAGGAACTTGTACATCCCCATGCTGCAGCGTAGCACTTTGTGTGGAGATTATCATGGTCCAAAAGCTGTGCTGTCCTGTTGACTCAAGCACAGTGCCATGTAGGCATGCTGTCCTTGTGCTACTCTGGGGACTTGTACTGTGCCATTCTTCTTTGCAGGAACCATTTTTTTAATTGGGGGAAAATATTACTCAGCACAAAGAAGATCTCAAAGAAGCTACAACACAATGCCTTCTGTAAGAGTTACCTCATGTAGAAAGACTTGTTTAAGACTTTGTACTTCATTAGCCACCATGAAACGCTCAGGTGGGACAATAACAGTAAATGAACAAAAAGCGTCAGCTTTTATTGAACATCAGAGTGTTCAAATATAGAAAGAGTCCTAACAGTCTACTGAAAGTTGGAACACCTTTAGATGCCAGACACAATATCTGAGATGCCACCTGGAAAAGCAATCAGGAGTGTGCCGTTCTGTGGGCAAATGCAACTCCCTCTGTTCAAGTACACGAAAGCGGTACCTTGAAATGACTCCAAAGTTATAATGGTGTCATGAAAATGGAGCATAAATTCCTTGGTTAATCTAGGTGGCCAATTGGTGTGAAATTTCATGTAAGCTTAGTTTTAACACCCTTTGACATTTGTTTTGCAGTTTGGATTTTTTTTGAGATTTTTTTTTCTTCTCTTAATACTCTTAAGACTCTTACAGAAAGTCTTTGAAATTAGACGCTGTGTGAAATTCAACCCCTTCTGGTTTTAAATTCATATATACATATATACACACACACACTTTTTTTAATGGAATACATATCTATAAATACGTAGTCAATAAAAAAAGGCTAGTGTCCTGGATACTAAGTTCTTCTGATTTAACAGCTGATTTAAAACTGAAATTAGATTTCCTTCCATTTCCAGCCATTATCCGTGGCGTAACTAGGCAACACCACCTTCATGTTATTGATGGGGCTGAGTGCACACAGGTCTTGCTGACCGGGATAGGCATAACTACACTCCTCTTTAACCAGTAAACCCTGGATTTCAACAACAATGATTTTCTGCTAGTGCTCGTCGAGCTGCTGATGCAGAAGCATTGATGTGGCACTGCTTGGAGGTGTGTTCTTCAGTGCAAGACTCTTCTATCCCCATCCAGCTGCATGCAATTCTTATTCTTCAGCAGTTAAAAAGTCATGTAAGTTGCTATGCAAAGCCTCACTGGAGGTAATTAAGCTTCTATAAGTATGAAATATACCTCATTTAGACTTGTAAAGTCAGGGAAATGATAAAACAGTTGGTATTCTCCTCTCTTCTGCCACGCACGAGGAGCACATTTCATCTCTCCTGCCACTGTTTCATCTCACTGACCATGCTCTCCATTCTTATCTCTGGCCCTTCTGACAAAATGTCTCTTTTTCTCCCTTTGGTATCTCTTCCTCAAGCACCTGTTTCCAAATCAGCATTTCTGACTACAACATACTCCTGCACCAGGTGTAGCAGAGCTGGAGGGAAAAAAGCAACCTAGTAAAGGTTTGCACGTGAATGGGGCAGAGTTAAGGATGGTGTGATACAGCATCCATGGTCCCCAAACAGCCATAAATGTTTTTCAGATGAGGTACCGCACAGGGCAGAGGTGGGTGAGTCCCACTGGTGAGTTTCTGCTCGTGGTCTTTGCCTAACTCTCCTGGAAACAGAAATTCTAGGGTTTTGGATAGCGTCAGGTGGGTCCAATCAAATTTATGATTTTGGCCTCAGTGTTGACATGGCTGGAGCTGGCATAGATGTGGAGACGGCAGTAGCAGCTCCAGGCAGGGCATGTGGGGATGTCTTGGAAGAGCTAGGAAGGTGGGAAGGGAATTAACTGATGACGCCAAGCAAGGCATGGAGCACTACTGGCTTTCTGAGCATGGCCCAGCTACCCACAGCAGACTATGGGAGGTGTGTCGTGTTAGTAGTTGTGGGAGGGGAGGAGAGAGTGTCATATGCGAGTTGATGGTCTGAAGATGCTTTTCCTTGATTCTGTGGATTTGTGCTGGAGATGTTATGCTCCACCTCCAGTTGTCTCAACAGAGTTCTTGGCAGATAGATTAAAAAATTAATTTTGAAGACTGTAGAGGGATGTCAGTCAAAGCTGATAAAGAAAAGCAAGGGAGCTTCTTTCGGAGAGCGAGGAATGATGAACCAAGGATGACCAAATGAGGCATGAAGGCTTGATATTGCAAGGGTTTGAGTGCTGTGCCTCTCATCCGGTAAAGAGCACTTAGTTAACTTTAAGTGTGTATCTGCTTGCACTGGAGTCAATGGTAGCATTCACAGGCTTGAAGCTCAGCAGCTGCTTATGTACTGTGGAATGATATCCAGAATTCATCCTCTAGGACCTGCCTTAAAAGAGGGAGGGGTGCAGACTCTCTAGTAAATATCAGTGGGATCCACAGAAGAGGTCAAGCTAAGACAAAACACATTCCCAGGATAAGGTCTATCTGTCTGAAATTTCTGACCTGAGTTTTCTAAGCCCAGTAAATGTATACTCACTAATGCAAAATTCTATGCTGGCTAAATGTATTTCAGCTAATTTTCTGCTATGAAAGCATTTCAACTTTAACAATAGCTGTCACTCCCAATATAATACATAAATAGTTTAGTAATATAGGCCTTAAGACACTAGTCTGATAAATATTTATATTACTTATTTTAAGTTAAAAGCTTGGTTATGAATTGTTTTCATTCCAGCAGTGTAAACATCCTTCTAGATTATGCACTGTAATGGTGAGATTGAAGTCACCCACCCTATTTGCCTGGTCTTATTTTATCAGTGCAAAAATATTCTTTAGTGGATGCTGATAAAAGTATTTTTACCACTTTCACAGTACAAATGCTCTTCTTTTCTGTACAATATAGAAGGGAAAATAATGTTAGTTACCTATGGCAAATGAGTATTCAGTCAGCAAAAAAGCTTCAACTCTTTATTTGTCATATGTTATTTTAGTTTAAATAGAAACTTGAATACATGAGCATAAAACACAGGCCTTCTTTGCAAGGGACATTTTCCTGGTGATAAATGGATTTTGCTTACTGTTTAGTTAATGTTTTATGCCTTTTTGATAAAGAAAACTCAGCTTTATAAAATGAGAAACAAAAGCTATTTAAGGTGTATGAAATGAGGTACCAGCATAAATAGCCTCAGCTCTGAATTGACGAGCAGTAATAGATAAATAACTGTATATGGGTTTTGAACTGGAATCCCAGCCATATTCATGTGGTGAAAGGGAAGGATTTGAATGATGGCAGCAGAATGCAAGCCTCCCCAGTATCATCGGAGTCTGAAGTGGCTGTAGAAATTCAGGCAGTCATTTAATAAAAACACCTCTTTTACTATGGAGGCTGTAAATTATACAAGCCTGTCAAGTTACAGCTCTGCCTTTGTGCTCAGCACGATTGTAATGTTCTCAGTCCATAATTTAGAAAAGGATTAAAGTTCTCCAATGGTCTGCTGTTTTTACAATGTTTTGGTGATAATAAGATTACCTCAGCCTCCCTCTCTCATGTGAAAATGTTGCTAGAAAGACATACCATATATGAAGGTGGGGTTTTCTCACACACATGCATATATATGAGAGGGAGAAAATACATGACAGTGGTGTCTGGCATCAAAATCTTATTGTAGGGCTGGAGATGCCTCATTACTCATGGATGTTGAAGACATGCAGCTAATTTATGGATTAGCTCTGTACAAGTGCTGATAAGTCTTTAAGGTTATGTCAGTAAGGTTTCTGTTTATTAAAAATGTTTAAAAAATATTTTTAAAAAGCTTGCGAAGACTACAGAGCTTTTAGAGGAGCTATTGCCTGGAAAGCCAAGTTTTCTTACGTACCAGAGCGCCAACTGCATAAGCCTCAGAAGGAGAAAAACATTACAACTGGTGTATGTCAGAAAGTTATAGCAACATAGATTTTCTATCAGAATAAAGTTGTGTTTTTAAAAGCCTAGTGTCAGTGGATATTCTGGGGATGGATAAAATGATACATGCTGTGTTGGTGATCTGGGAATTCCCTGTTTTTTAGGAAGCTCCGACTTCTCTCATTATTTGCCTCAGCATATCAGGTCTTCAGTCTGCCACTGGGCTTGGACTCCCTCTTGCTGGTTCTGCAGTTCTGGCTGCTGTAGATTTTAGGGTGTGTGGGTGTCTTATTTTTGAAGAAAATGGAAAATATTCCCCTGACAAGTTGCCTTTGTTTTGGTTTTGTTTTTTTTTCCAAAGATGACACTATGAAGTCACACAGAGATTAGGCAGAGGTTTTGTGGAGGACAGATTAGACAGCAAAAGTGCTGGAGAGTTAGACAAAGATGCATGAAAGACAAAATTTGTCATATGCTGCTTCAATATTGCTCTGATTATCTCTACCACATACCAGACATACTTAGCTTTCGATTTCCATGCAAAAACTCGTGTTAATGCCATTTATTTGAATTATTTAAGAAAAGGAGAGGATTCTAGGAGATATCAAAGCCCTAGTCCTCACCTACAGTCAGAGCCCACAGCCTGTATTATACAGGAAAAATAAGGCCACAAAGAGACATTAAATTCTTTGTGTTCTTGAGATCCAGGAGCAGGCAGCTCCCCTGGAGTTAGCTATTATTTCAGCTATCCTCTGTATGAATGACCCCAGAAAGCAATTCTATCAGGAAGGCTCGACTGTCGTCCATGAACATCTTGATCATGCCTCTTTTCCCTTCCACCCTGCTGCTGGGAGGAGGAACTGAACAGCTCAGCCACCTTTAGTCCCCAGGACTCGCCCCAGGCTGGACGAAGGGCGGTTTCATGCAGTACATTGTAGATAACTGTGGTGTCACTGAGCTGTTGTCAGGCATAACTGTGCCTTCAAAAAACACAGTCCATTCCTCTGGTGTGGAACAGCCAGTTCTCAGAGCAGCTGCCTGCTTCAGTTGTGCTTCCCTGGTTGTCCCTTACACGCTCTTTCTGTGCAGATGCAGAGGAAAATCTGTCTGCAGCAACACTGGAGTCTGCGGTGGACCATGATGGAGTTGAACAAGCTGGAAAGCTGTGCCCACCGACTGGAAAACTCCTTGGGTGAGCACTTCAGATACCGCACATGCTCAAAACAGTAGTGTAGATCTCTGCAGCTGGGAAACTGGAGGTGGCTGGGAAGGAAATAGGGATGGACAACACTAGGCATGAAGCAGAAAAGCATCCTTTCTGTACAACCTCCTGGAAGAACTAGCCTTGTAGATCCCCATGGGTTTGCTTCCGTACCTTTAGGCCAAGGCACTGAGCTGGCATCAGCCTTTCTGCTCTTCCCTCTTGCCTCTCTCTGTGTGCACTGCATCTGAAGCCATAGTTGCAGCCAGCGTGGCCAGACCAGGCTAGCTTGAGGTAGATAGAGTCAATACTTGCATCAGGTGCCACTGTTGCACGTGTTCCTCCTGGAAGAAGAGCAAGGCGAAGTTTGACAAACTGGTGCAAGTCCTGCAAAGGGCATCTAGGATGGTCAGGGGCTGGAGCACATGGTGTATGAGGGGAGGCTGAGGGCGCTGGGTTTGTTCAGCCTGGAGAAGACTCAGGTGGATCTAGGTGCAGTCTTCCACTGGCTAAAGGGGAGTTATAGAAAAGGCAGAACCAGATTCTTCTCAGAAGTGTACAGAGAAAGGACCAGAGGCAAGGGACACACCTTGCAACAAGGAAGATTCTGATTTTTTTATTAGGAAAAATTCTTCCCTGTGAGAGTGGTACAGCACAGGAGCAGGAGCCCAGGGAAGCTGAGGGATACCCATCCTTGGACATTGTCCAAGCTTGACTGGACAAGGGCCTGTGAGACCTCATCTAGCTTTGGAATTAGCCCGGCTGTGAGCAAGGGATTGGACTAGGGACCTCCAGAGGTCCCTCCACACCTGAATTGTTCAATGAGTCACAGTTGAAGTGATTGTGCAGATGCAGAGGAAAATCTGCATTGTTCAATGAGTCAAAGTGAGTTCTAGCTCCTCCAGAGCCGCTTTCCAGCTTGCGTCGCTGCTCCTGATGCGGGCTGCTCTGTGGCTGCTTGGTCAGTTAGAGCTTACAGATATTGCTGCAGTGTGTGCAACTCATGATATCATGTAGAAAAGAAAACCTGCCTCATTCCCCCTGGTTATTCCTGCCTAAAAGGTTTTTCCTAAACAGTAAGCTAGGAAAATATAAAAGCAGCTCATTTTTGTATACTTCCTTGTCATCCCGCTGCTTCCCTCACCCAAAATCTCTTGAAAACTTTGTTCAGTCAGCCTCAAGTTTCCTAAAAGGACATTCAACCCTGGGATAATATCATGCCTGTGAAAGTTCAGGCTGATTATTTTTCATCTAGAGGGAGAGTAAAAATTTGGCTTATAATGGAGGTCTTGTTTCAAACAACGATGAAAGAATTTAGCATTTATGACGTCAGTGGGGTAGCATGGGCGTGGAGTCGCATGCGAGCGGGGGGAAGCTGGGCTCTTCTCTGCACCAGTGGTTTTGTGAAGGAGTCTTTCACTGATGGAGGTTTATTCAAGCCCACCTAAACACATGTACATATTTATTTACTAAAGCAAACCAGACTACAAATGGGACCAAAATCCGCATTTAAACATCCCTACAAGCAACCCCTCTATGACAAATTCTTTCTCCAGCCCTGCGTAAGAAAAAGCCTGGGAGAGTTTATTTTCCTCAGGCTGTACAACTCATTGTTTTCCACAAAAGCACCCCTCTGCTTTTCCAAGAGTAAGGATAATTCTGTGGCTAAAGCACATGACTAGGACTTGGGGTTTTCTTCCCAGCTGTTGCACAGACTTCTTGTGTGTCCTTGAGTAAATCTGATTAATCTCACTGCACATCTGTAAAATGGATGCAGTGCTCTTTTTCCCAATCACAGGAGCTGATGTGAGCCTTTTAGACCTTTACAAGACAAGCGGATAGAAATGGAAAGAAATATGCATGCAATTTTTTGTACAAGTGTGTGTGTGCTAATTGAGGAAACAGTGGAAAATTTTCTGCCAGAATATGTTTGACAGAGCAGCTTATTAATTCTGTAGAAGTTTGGATGCAAAATCTGTTTCTAGAAAGCTTATGGGTTTTTCCTCCCAAACTGAAGAGGATGTTTGTCTGAGTAAGTAATCTTTTTTTTTAAATGAAAATGAGAAAATTCAAAGTTACTTTTTTAGTGAAAATGAGAAAACCTTGTTTTGCCTTTTTTTTTTTTTTTTTTTTTTTTTTAAGGGGGAAGTACCTCTTCCCAGCTAGCTATACCCCACATGTGTTATGGGAAAAGCAATGTCATTCTGCCTAAATGCAGGCACTCTCAGGGCTAGGAAGTGACCAAAGAAATGAACATCCAGCTCCATCCCATCATGCTTGCTCAGTAGGCAGATATGCAGGATTTGTTTTATCATCAGGGTCAGGGTACAGCCCTGTACCTCATCATCCACTTCTGAACCCTGCAGTGAGGAGACAGCGATTACCAACTTCCTGTGATTGTCTGTCACGCTCGCCATCCTTGTCCCTTGAGTACTTCACAAATATTGACAGAGATACTTTCAGGAAAAGGTATCTACTACCACTTGCATTTTCTGGCTGAGAGTTGAAGTTACAACATTGTCAAAGGTGTCCCCAGATGTGTGGTGTCCTGCTAGAGGCAAGTCTGGCTTGAATTTGAAGGAACTATGTATGTTGAAAAAGCAATATAGCATGAATATATTCAACCCTCTGCACTTTAAAGAGTATAACTACAGCAATTCATTACGGGCAAGAGTTTTTAAACTGACTGGTGAACTTCTGTGCCTCACTTCCAGCTGTTCATAATGTGATACCTTGGAGGGACTGGGTTTTCTGTGCTGCATGTTCACAGCTGAAACTGAATTCTTCTGACAATGGGGCTCCTTTAGATTAATTCAAGATTAGGTTCTGAAAATAGCATCCAAAATTACTAGCTGAATTGAAAAATTACTAAATATAATAATTCTGAAATAATCTTAATTTTCAATGTATATTTTCCCTTCAAATTCTTTTATAAATTTTTATCTCAGTTGTTGTGTGGTAGAAAACACTAGTAAAAAATTCGGCCAGCTCAGTCACATCATGAGATTTAAAAGAAAGTGTTTTAAAAATAATTTTTGAAAATTATAAACCGCTTACAAAATTACAAGTCCTAAAAAAGGTGTTTGCATTTTTGTGATAGTAAATTCCCATTAATTTTGAAAGACTATAATCTGCACCCTGCACTTTAAAGCATAAGCATAAGAAATATTCCCTTCACATTCTTTTATAATAATTTTTATCAGTTGTTGTGTGGTAGAAAACACTAGTAAAAAATTCGGCCAGCTCAGTCACATCATGAGATTTAAAAGAAAGTGTTTTAAAAATAATTTTTGAAAATTATAAACCGCTTACAAAATTACAAGTCCTAAAAAAGGTGTTTGCATTTTTGTGATAGTAAATTCCCATTAATTTTGAAAGACTATAATCTGCACCCTGCACTTTAAAGCATAAGCATAAGAAATATTGCCAGTGCCAAAAGTTCAGGCTGCAAGTATTTACGGGAGTGGCTGAAAAATGAGATTTAGAAAGTAGTTCAAGTTCTGTTCACATTTTTCAGTTTTCATTCATCTCCTGTTACATTTTCAAGCTTTCTCATCAACAAGAACTGCTGAAGATTCACTTAAAGAATACCAGTGAGTTGCTTATGTCACCACATATATTCAGGAGCTGGAAATTTAAACAGAAAAGTATCATGAAGTCATGATAAATCCCACGCATTGGCAAAATTGTCTTCACTGTAATGTGTAGCTGTCTCTATTTCTAACATTTTAACTCAATACTGTACACGGATGATCCTGTTCCTGCTGACAATGATTACAAACTCCCCATTGACTTGTGCAGGAGCAAGATGGGAACATTTCAGGCATGGTTTTATGAAAAAAACCCCGATGGAAAAATGTGCCTTATGGATTAGATACTAGCTCAAGACTCAGAAGGTTATTTCTGCACTCGGTATTCACTCAGCCTTCTTGCGTGATGTTGAGCAAGACTTTGAAGGTGGCGGTGTAAGCCTGTGCCTGTGTTCCTGCATTTGCTAGGAGCGCAGGAGATGTAACTCAGCCTACGGATTGGTGGTTAGAGGGTGGTGGTGAGACTGGTGGTGGGGTGGGGCAGCGTTTGGGAAGAGAGCTGTTTCTAACCCCCTTGAAGAGTGGGCTGATGAGCACGGATCCAAGGGGTACATAGTCCTGGGTGCACGTTCACGCAGGACCTGCTCCGTCCCTGTATCAGCACTGCAGAACTGAGCGGTGCTAGTATCCTCTTTGAGATAACATCGTCCCCCTTCAGCTCTGAGTGTACTGGTCTACCCCTCAGCTGCAGATTACACCACCTCCTTTCTTCCACCCTCTGCAGCTTCTGTTTCTTTGGGTTCCCACGGACTTTGAGATTGTATCCTAATTTCACTGGGGCTGCTCTGAGCCTCTCTGGCACTATAGCTGGCAGAGACTGTTGACGTTATCTTGTCTGAGCTCCTTGATCACACTGAAAAAGACACCTTGTCCAGCGGTTCATGTGTCAAGTCCCTGTATCCAGCGGCTGAACTTGACTATGCCTGGAAGGGAAGTCAGTCACTGTGATCCAAAGATGTCTCATTATGTTGCACCCCCCTCATGCCTGGGTGAGTTGTTCCAGTGGATAACTCTCCTTAGTGAGGGCATTTTACCCCTTGCCTAAATGTATCTCTTTTCAGATGTCACCGTGCTATCTATCTGAGGTCTTTTTAGGCTTTTCGCTTGCTAGGTGAGAGCTCTGTGGTCTTTCCATGCAAGCACTTAGAAACCTTTGCCTGTGCACATCTTCTTGGATAAAATAAACAGACTGAAGTCACTCAAGTGTTTTGCAAGGGCTGGCTCAAGGCACCCTGGTACTGCAGGCAGAGCTGAGCTTTCTCATCTTGCTGGGGGCGGTGGACATTTTTATCCAGGGAAGGAGAAGACTAGGGAAAAGGGTTGAAGCTGGGACAGAAGGGCAGGAAAGATGCACCTCCTGGCACACTCACGGCTGTGCCACATGCCCTGCCTTCTCCCCCAGTGGCAGTGGCAGCAGCCAGCCTGGCACAGGCAGAGCAGACCTGGTGCTGCTTGCGGTTGTCTGCTCTCTTAGGTGGTAACTGCCTGCTTTGCCTATGGTGAGAGCCAGCTCTGGTCTCACTGCAGGTATTCAGGACCATTGCAGCTCCTTTTTGAACTGTTCCCAGCTTTTTAACATCCTCTCTTTTAATGAGCCCCAAACAGCAACACCAGTGGCAACAGGTCTTTCCCTGTTCTTCCTTGCTCTTCTCCCACCTAAATCTCATTTACTATTACTTCACCACTTGGGGGTTATGTGTTCAACCAAAGCCCTGGGCAGAAAACCTTTCTGATGCACTGCTGTGTCCCAGTTACACTCCTATTCGTGTGTACGCTGAGTCACATGCCTACAACATGAGTTGCTCTTCTCTCCCACAACGTGAGTTGCTCTCCTCTCCCGTTTTAAGCCCAGACCTGCAAAGCGTATCACACAAGCTGATCCCTCAGCCCAGGTGGAGCCCCAGCGAGCCGATTTGGGTACTGTACCAGTCCCGGGGCCTTTTTCCAGGATTAGAGGCTTAGTACAACATTTAGAGCTTTGCCTATTTTGACAGTCAGCAATTGCCAAGCCAATAATCTGTTTGTTTCTTTATCAAGCAGACTAATAAATGGTGCTGCATTGCTAAATCTGTCTAAAGGGGAGAGACGGCCTTTAGTCTTATTCAGCATCTTATGATTATATCAGTCTGTCTTAACCCAGCCAAGTATATTTACATGAAATAATGGAATGAGTTTTGCAAATTTCTTCCCTCCTTTTTTTATTATAAGTGACTGTCTAGCCAAGTTCATTTCCTCTCCTGTCTGAGCTCCTCTCTGAAATATATTATCCCACTTATTAAAAGCCAATAGCACTGTGCTTTGCTTTTCTTCCACCCTCTCAGAAGAAGGGGCATGCAGGGGATGCTTGGATTAAGTGAGTGGGGCACCCCAGAGCTGGGATTCTTTATGAATGAGCTCATATCCTCTCTCCGTATGATAAGAGGAATGCCGTTTGCATCCCAGAGTTGACTACATAAACATACACACACTTGGAGGGGTGAGCATTTAGCCTGAGCATAAACTGCAGTTGCCAAACAAAGATCTGTCTGACAAGGCATCATCTGCCAGCCCTCTGCATGGGCTGGCATGGGCAGCCACTGCTCAGTGTCGATGGTCCCTTCATTCCCGGTGAAATCCATCCCTGCCGGGAGGGGGAGGGGGAGGAAGGGAGAGGAGATGACAGATCCCTGTTTGCATTCTTCAGAGAGAGCAGCTGCAATTGTCTTACTACAGTATGTCAACATGAAATTATGACAAATCAGGCAGGGATGTACTAGCAGATGAAAACAATAAGAAGGAAGCAGAGCAGTGGGAAGTTGGGAAGAATGAAATATACCTAAAGTTCTGCAGGCCAATACCATCCTGGTGGAAAATGCCTCCGAAAATGCAATAGGACTGAAGACTGTTGGTATGCCTGGACATGACTCAAGGAGCATATGCTGAGTTTTCAGGTTGGTTTAAATCTACCTCTAAAATACTACTTTGTTGTTGTTGGTTTTTTACATCCCATAGGAACCCGTCAAAAATTAACCTGAGAGTAGCAGGAAAAAGGCTAGTCTGTCACCTTTTCCTGTGAATGGGACACAGTCAGGATCCCCACAGAGCCAGCTCAGCACCCAGCACTCTCGCACTGTATGTGATGCCAGGCTCTGACCTTGGCAAAGGTAAGGAAAACTCCCCTGCCTCCACGGTTACACATACACAACCACTAAGAATGAAGAAAAAAGAAAAGGGATTTCCTACTCCCCCCTCCTTTTTTTTCTTTTCTTTTTCATTAAAAATGTTATTGTTTGATAGCAAAGGGAGAACTAGCAGGAGAAAGGCTTCAGCTTCCTGCGTGCCTCCTCCTTTCTATCTAACAGAAGTCCTTGAAATGGGATGCAATGAATGTTTCCTTTATTAAAAACTGAGCCTTCTCCAACCCACACAGTTTCACAACACTTGATAGAATGCACATTTTTCCAGTGTCTTTTTTTTTTTTAACAATGTCCAACAATAAAAAAAAGTCAGTAATGGGGCCATATTCAACATTAGTGTAATTGGGAGCAGCTCCCTCTGGTCTCAATAGGAGGTGCGCTCACTTTCACCAGAGCAGGATTTGCTAGCTCGTGGACACCTCATATTTAGGATTGTCACTGGTCTCTACTAAGAGTGGCTTATAAACTTCCTCAGATTTGTGAGTCTATTGATTTAATGCTGTACAGCTTGGCTGCAAAAGAAAGAAGGAAAAAGGCAGTGAGCACAGGATTTTTACCTAAAAGCTGGCTTTATTTCCCTCCACCCAGGTTCTGCTGCCTCTCTGCCTGCTGCAGCTGGCTGGCACCTCTGAGGAAGCTGCCACGTCACACCTCGCTGGAGTCGGGGAGAACGTGGTGGGTTTGCTCTGGAGGGTGGAGGGTGCATGAAAATATTTTCTGTGGTTTCAGTTTGCATGTCTGCATGGAAAAGTCTAGTGAAATGTAATAGGTATGAATCCAGGAGGGTCCACAGAAATGTGTGAGGACAGATTTCAAGGAAACCAGTGCAAAAACCCCAAAACCTTTTCAGGGGAAGGAATATTCCCAATAAGCTTTCAAAATCTGTAATATTTTTTTCTATTAAATTCCACAGGAGTTTTCCATAGGGCTGGTTCCAACCTCCCCTCTTCCAGGCTCTAAGCCTTACATTTTAATGAACTGAAAGAGCTTTGCTCTGTGTTCACTTACATTGCATCTGTCATCAGTGGCACTTCTCTAGCTGCACTGAAACCCTTCTGTGCTTGCACCACTCTTCTGAGACAGTGTGAAGTCTCTGGTCTCAGAGGGATATCTGAGTGAAAGAGCTGCCTTTCACCTAATTCAGTCTTTAAAACTTCAAGTAATATGACAAACATATCCTGCAAGAGCATATCCTTCGTGTTGGGTTTACTTCCAGATGCACAGTGCCCTGATGTAACTGTTCTGCAGACCCATCCCTGGCACCCACAGCCATCTCCTTCTGGAGATCAAAAAGCCAATGATGCTCATGCAATGGATGGAGAGGGAGCCCCATCCTGACCAACAGCCTGGTGCCTCGGCTCCTCTGGCCCGAGGAGCCTAGTACGCCTGCTCTGTCCCACTGGGTTGTGATGGTGCCCCTGGAATCAAAGCAATGTCATGTTTATTATTAGGTGCTGCTTTCTGAAAGGCTTAACGGACCTGACTTCTTTCTTTGAATGCCTGAATTAGGTTAGTAGTATGGTCCCCATATTACTCACTCATGGAGAAAGATGCTGGGTTGCCAGGCATTACAAAGCATGCAGGGCCAGAGCTAAATGTGAGTTCCCCTGGCTGGAGCCGGGACAAGTCTGCAGGGCTATGAGGGAGTATGAAGCAGGATCTTGGCAGCCCACAGGCAGTTGTATGTTTGGAAGCCCCCAGAGTTGTGTAGCTGTTCCTGCCAGTTGCATGAGACCTCACAATGCTAAAGCATTGCACCGCACGAGGCATTCCTCCAAGAGAGGGATTTAAGGTGTGGTGAGGTGGTGCTGAACATCAGAACTTGTTTCTCACACGTCCTCTCCTTGTGAAATTTTGCTGCGGTTTTCCCATTGATGGGGAAATTCCCCTACCACTGATATTAGCTACTCTCAAAAAGCGTCTCTCTTGCCTTTTTGACAAGTAATAGCAAAAAGCCATTGCCCATGCTCTGTGCTTTCCTGTATGCAACTTTTATTTCTTCTGCATCCACATAACTTTATTGCATTTCTTTTCATTCCTTCTTTTCTCATATCTTCAAACAACGCAGACTTGTCAGGCTTTTTTTCTCATGAATCTAATGTGAATGTAGATATATTCTTGCTAACGTGGTCTTAAACTTGAAGGCTACAGTGGCATGCTGTGTTCTGGTTCCTTTGTTTTGCTCTCACTGAGACCAAAAAAAAAATTCCCCCCTTTGAGAGGGAATTTTTAGCAAGATATATCTCCCTGGCCCGGATGAGACACAAGCACAAATGTATGCTGGGAAGCTCAGCAGGAGGATTGGAAGAGGTGCAAGCTCAGGAAGGCAGGCAGTGTGAAATGATCATATACAGCCCATCTAAAAAGCATCTTACAAAGAAGGATCAGAGTCAGCATTATCTTTAAAAGGTCATTATCTCTAAAAGGTCATTATCTTTAAAAGGTCTCCTTAGTTTGACCTAAAGTTCTACCTGCTAGGCTGTCACAAGCTACATTAGTCCAAAGATTGTTCTACAGATCTCACTTCCCAAGACCATTCCTGTATTCCTCTGATGATTAATCTGATGATTTAATGTAAAAATGCACAAGACTAAAGACAAAGACTGCCCCCTAACCCTGCTGTGTGCCCTAATTCTTGAACTTTCTTCCTTCATGTGCTTTTGTTCCAGCCTTGGGAATCTCCAGTCTTTGCTCTCTGGGGCCCACTATCACACGGGAAAGTCATGGTACTTTTGCCATGAATTCATTCTGTGCATGTGCTGTAAATCTGGTGCTCCAGGGAGCTAGCAGGTAGAGAACAACTGCACTCTGTATGTGGAGTAGCCTGTCAAGGGGCAGAGGGTTCCCTGTGCCCAGCTGAGCCTCCCTTGGCACTGAATGAGGCAAATGGGCAGCTTGGTGACAAAGATCAGAGACCAAGCAGAAGCGAAGTCTCAAATCCAACCTCCAAAGTCTATACTTGACACAGTCCTGTCGAGCTGAGTGTGGGAACGCTGTGGTATCGCCCCCTCTTGACGTTCGGGAATTGAAGCACAGATGCACTGAATGACTTGATCAGACACACAGGAAACCTACAGAGGACCGAGGAACTGCATCCATTTTCAGAAGTCTCTATCCAGTGCTTTACCATAAGACCAATGCTCTTCTCAGAACAGTTTTCCCAGGGTCTCGCATTCAGTGCTGCTAACTTTTACCGTAATGAAATTGGTTTAGAAATAATTATTTTTATTCTGAAAGTTTGATGGCAGCGGAGGGGAAGCCCTGCACATGTGTAGGTGGAGTGAAGAAATGAGAACACCTAACCAGAGGATTAGCAGAATAGGTGTTTTATCTGCAACATTTTCAGTTTTGCTTGATAATAGTAACTCCCCTTTGATGTGCACTTTAATCGCAAGCAATGAGTGCATCAGTGCCTTTTACTTTCAATTTGAATCACAAGTAATTTTAGTCTGATTGCAGTCTCACGAGGCACCTACCCACTTTATTCCACACCTTTCTGAGCAAATTCCTAGCATCTAATGGTACCTCCATATTCTCCTCCTTCTTAAATGGGGGCATGAAATATTATTGTCAGATTGCACGCATATCTTGATTTATTTCTGAAGTTTGTAGAATAGTAGAAGTCACAAAATAAGCTTGAAATTGTGGGGGTGCATGGTGGATCATAATGCATTTAGCATGTGATAATGAAAGCAGAGAAAAATGTCTGGAGGTTTCTGTGAGGCAGTGTTGCACTTTCAGCAGCAGCTGATAATTTACAAAGAGGAATTACCCTTCCTTCCCTATTGGTAAATCTGATGGAATAATAATGTGATGATGATGATGATAACAATGATGATGATGATGATAACAATGATGATGATGATGATAACAATGATGATGATGATAATAATAATAAATTCTTTTTTTATTAGTCTTCTTGCTGCTAAGTTATTGTCCGCTTGTTAGTATGTTTTTAGAAACCCGCAATGAACAGGGCAAGTCACTGGAAAGCTGTTAAAAGATTCCAAAGACACTTTACACAGGAATTTGGGTTTCTCCCAGAGTTTACAAATCCTTTCCTGTACTGTCCTTTTCACTAAATAAGTCCCACTGGAGCTGTCTGAACAAGCCACATGAGCCAGACCCACTTGTATAAATAAAGTCGTGCAGGTAGGAAAGTACACTTGCAGGTAGGTGGTTCCTTTTCTTGCTCTCTTCTTCAGGATCCTTAATATTGCACATTATCAGACTCTCTTTTTTACTTTTTTTTTTCTTTTTTGCCTTGGTGAATTTTGGCTTTGCAGTTTCCTACACCTCATTGTGAAGTTATGAGAGGCAATCGGTCCAGTCTCAAAAAGAAGGGTGGCCACATGGCAAGCCCCACTTTTCCTATGTCTGAGTAGAAATGAGAAGGATTGAAATTTAACTTCATAATTACCTGCATATCTTCGGAGAAGTCACTTAATGTCCTTGTGATCTAGTTTCCTCATCTGTAAAATGGGATAAGAACAAATCCTCTGTGAGACACACTGTACTCTGTTGGTGAATCACAGTTCCAGTTTCCCTTCTCAGACCTCTCTCTTCTTGCCCATCCACTCCCAGAGTCTCTCTCAAGACTTGATGTCCCAAATCAATGCCAACTCTCAACTCCCCTTTTCCCACAACAAATTCCGGCTGCTTGTCCTAGTCCAGTTTCTCCTTCACGGTGAGCTCTGATCTCCTTTCCTTATTCCTCACTCTGTCCCCATATCCAACTCTGTCTCCTTGTCCCACTCTTCTTCTTTGTCTGCTTCAGTCATTCTGCTTCTACCTCCCCTGCTCCCTTCTTGGTCTCCTGATCACTAGTCTCTTTTCCCTCCCTCTGCTGGAGTGGCAGCCAGACCACCCCAGCTGCCCCCAAGAAACAGCCTTTGGTTCCCCTCAGTGTGGCTCAGGCTGGTCAGTAGAGGCAGCCACAGGGAAAGTTGTGGTTCATTCCTGTTTTCCTGGTGAGACCTGAGGGGGACCTTCTGCTCCCTTGGGTCTGTGCATGCACAGACAGGTCCCAGGTGAGGGCTGTGAGGATTGGGACTTAGTAAGGATGGACTCTTTGAAAATGGCAACTCAAAAATCATCACACAGATACTTTTTTTAGACATGGTCAAGACAACCTGGTTTTCTGCCTCTTTGTTCTTACAAATGGCTAAACTATTTTTGCTAATGTCTAGGAAAAAAACAAACCAACAGTTAAATCCCAGGATATCCCGCTCCACTATGGCCAAAGGTCTTGCACAGGTAATACTTGAACTTAGTAATGTGGCAAAGTGATAAGCCACTGAAAGCAAGGTCTTGTCTGCTAACAGCACTTACAACAACTGATGTTTCTGCCTGCAGAGCAAGTAGGTATCTTACTTCTGGCCGCCCCTAGTTGAGCACAGCACTTTTATGCCACGTTTCCACAGGGCGAGATCTCTTCTGGTCACCTGTGACACCCTCCCATTCCCTTGAGTCATCACAGCAGCATGAGGGGTCGGTGCAGGCATGCATGGGGGAGGACTGAAAGGAAAAGTTAACTGTACTCTTACAGGTTTGAGAAGATCAGTTCCTGATCTGGGCTAGTTTTTAATTCTTCCCAAGCTCCGAAAACCTTGATCAGCACTGATGACATAATTTGTGCTCAGCTTCCAGTTTCTATTGTCTCTGTGACCACCTGATTATTTGCTCTTTCTTGCTTGCAGCTGCGTCTCTACACCTCTGGAGGAAACAGCTGCCACTTGTCTTTTCCTGGGCCAGGATGCTAGTACTTTGTGCCTCCATTTGGTCCATAATGAAGGCAATTTGCTTGACACACTGAGGTGGATCCATCACCTTTGGAAAGAGCAGAGCTGGGGCCTCCTGGTCTTCTTCCTTCTTTCTGTCTTTCTGTCTTTCTGTCTTTCTTTCTGTCTTTCTGTCTGTGTTTCTGTCTTCCTCCCTCCCTCCCTCCCTCCCTCCCTCCCTTCCTTCCTTCCTTCCTTCCTTCCTTCCTTCCTTCCTTCCTTCCTTCCTTCCTTCCTTCCTTCCTTCCTTCCTTCCTTCCTTCCTTCCTTCCTTCCTTCCTTCCTTCCTTCCTTCCTTCCTGTCCCTCTGTCTGTCTTCTTCCCAGCAGGCTGTGACATTGCTACTAAAAAGAGTAGTAAGAGTGAAAAAAAGGATGTGGAAGGAATGTGCTTCAGTGAAAGAAAAGCAGAATAGCTTCTTATTTTCCTGAATGAGTGGCAAAAATACCTTGTTTCTTCAAAATGATCCCATTCTTGCCACAGAGACTCACAATCACTGTGTACACTGCAGTGCACACACCAAGACCTTTGGGAGAAAGTATTTCTTTTCTTTTTTTCTTTTTTTTTCCTAGTTCAACAGTGCTACATGATAGATGGATTTAACTCCTTTGAGTTTTGCACGGCCTTCTTTCTAATCATCAGCCCTTTGAGAAATGTGGAGGAGGGGCCAGTCCCTTCTCAGCAGTTATGGGAAATGGAGACCGATTAAATCATAGGCTTTGCCCTGTCAGTAAAAATGTAAAAATGTCAAACATGAAAAAAAAGTGTTTCCATATTGGGTGATGTGGTTTTTTTTCTCAGCTATAATTGCTCTAGCAGTATAAGAAAGCAACACAAGGTTTAGATTAGTCAAGCACATTTATGCGCTATGTATATAATAACAAAAAACCCAGACCTGCCAACCCACCCCCAGGCCTTGAATTTTTGGTAGATTTTCTAGTAAAGTTCCCTCTACAGTCCTTAGGGGAGTCTTCAAGGGTGGACTGATGAAAACATGCCTCTTGTACCATTTGCATTTGTACATCTTGAGCTCCACTGCAATATCCTCTGTCTGAAATTTGTTCCATTAATGTTCCACTCAGTGGGAGCAAGGACAGCCCCAATTACACCTACCCTGGAGCAGCTCGGCTCCCCTTTGTTACGGCAGCTTTTCTTGTTGGTGGAATGCCATGTTAGCAACTTGAGCCTGCCGTCCTCCCTGCCGTGTAGCCCAAGGGGTTGCGCCTCTAGTTGCAGAGGGGACCGATCCCCTTAGTGCATTACTCATTGACTTCATTGGTCTCGAATGTCAGAGTAAGACCCTGAACAGGGCATGACAATGTCTCTCCCCTATCTTCATCCTCCAAAAAGTTCAAAGTCAGCTTTTAACTAGTTGTTGAGGCAAGTCCAGGCCAGTGTGAGAAGCGAATGGTGCACCATCCTAGAGGAGGCATTTGAGCTAGGTAGTAAGAATTCACCTCTGGGGGGAGAGTGTTCTTTGCAGTGGCTGTAGAGGATGGCTAAAACCCCAATTTGGATGGGTTGTTTAGCTTTTAGATGGCTAAAGGTAGGAGAGACAAATCTTGTTAACTTTGAGTTGGAAGGTGTCAGACCTTGCCAATGGTAAGGAGCTACTTCATAGGCACAAAGATGGCAGATTCTGGAGTGGGAGGAGGGGTAAGGGTGGGCTGGGTTGAAAAGGCTTCAACCAGCTAGAAGAGCATTTTCCATATGTCAGACCAGAGGCTGCCAGCTTTGCTCATGCTGAATGATACCTTTCCCCATGATTAGTCCCATTGATTTTATCGTCTCTGCTCACAGAGAGCTAGATCAGACCATGGTGCTTCAGCCCCAGGAAAGGAGCCACCCACTGCTGAGCTACTGCTGGGGCAGACTTATCTCCTTGCTGCTCTGGGAGGGAGCAAACCATGACGGGTCTGTAGCTGGCACAGCACATGCTTCCTGCTGCCAGATGCCTTGGGAAAGGAAATGAAGGATCCATCAAGTTCTCCCTTCTTCCCACTTAGGCTAAGGAAAGGGCATAGTCCACAGAGGCTATTATTCCCCTGTGTGTGAGAAGCAAGACACAGGACACGTTATGGCCCCTTACTTCTTGCATTGGCATGCTGGCCATGATCTGGCCCAAAGTGAGGTGCTACTCTGCATGAAAAAGGGGCAGAGCCTGGCTCTCGGTGGCCAGAAGGCTTTACATGGCCCAGAGCATGAGGTCAGTACAAGCCCCTTGAAGAAAGGTGTAGCAACAATGCATCCAGTACATTTACTGGTGAACACAAAAGCCATTTACAAGAAGGGGGGCGGGGGGGGGGAAGAAGGAAAAGAAAAAGGCGTGCGTTTATTCTCAGGGCAGAAAGAGTGTATATGCCATCGAGCGCCCACTGAAAGGCAAAGAATTGGTTTGTCACAATGCACCGTTCGCTGGAGGTTTCAGATCCACTATGATATTATGGCTGACGGCTCAGAGACCTTGCCTTGACTACCAATGTAATTGGCATGGCTGGATGCTTTTGATTGAGTTTTAGCTGCTCCCCGGTAAATCTGCTGAATGATTCTGTGGGACCTGTGGGCATGCAAAGCCCCTATATTACTCACTGACCTGCCCCTCTGGCTTGCTTGTCATGCGATTTACAATAACTAGCACTGTCCTTGTAACTCTAAGGTAAGAAGTGAAAACCCTTTCTTTTTCCCCTAATTGTTCTACTGGTTTTACAGTTACCAAGCTGTAAAGCACCTCATCACTCTTGTTAATTCTTTCTTCCTTTTGAGCTGCCAGTTAGTAATCAATTATTACCCTTGTCATTCATGCTGCAGCACAGCAGCTGGTCACAAGAAGCCTCTGTTTCATTGGGCTGGAGCCAATCAAGTCTCTCCAGCTGTCCTTTGCTGCTCTGAATCATAATGTACAGTACTTGTTGCTTTACAAGTTCCTTTACCAGACTGCTTTTTAAAAAAAAAAAAAAGAAAAATAAAATGAAATAAAGTTTTTGCTCCCAGTTCTACCCTCACGGCACATCTGGCTGCTGGAGGTTAAACTCCCTAATGCTGCATTTTTATGAGGGGTGGGGGGAAATACTCTACGTTAGCACAACAGATATTTTTGTCATATTCTCCATTTTATGAGATGACTGTGTTGATATAAAGACTGCTGACAGATCAAAGGTTTCACTGGTAAAATGATATGAAAGGCAGAGACATTAGCATCCATCAAGGTCCTGTTAGGATTTGCAGAACAGGGGTTCTGGGCCTCCCAAGTGAAACCTAGCAGGAAGGTCTGCGAGCCTGCATAGCAAATGAAAAGAAAACAAGAGAGGGCACACAGAATATTGGAGGAGGTAGTGACCCACAAAATAGTAGCAATTCGAGCTGCAAGGCACCCTGATTGAATTGCAGCAGAGGCAAACGCTCTCAGGCTTGCTGTTCTTGTTACGGAGTGATGCACCGTTCAGCATCGCACTCTGAGCTATCAGCTAGGCTTTCAGATGACTTTAATTCAGAGAGGGAAACAACAGTACCATTGCTTTCCTGATTGTCTTTGTTCCCAGCTCCCACTGCTTGACTACAGGCTGCTGAGATAAGAAATCCTGCAAAAATACCCAGCCAAGATGCGAAGTGTCGGGGGGAAGTGGCTGGCCTTGGGGAATCAATATTATCATCCTGTAACTTACGTTCCTCTCTGTATAATTTAATTAAAAGGAAGAAACCGATTTCACAACTCCGCTACTGATGTGGGTATTTTCATTGGCTTCAGTGGAGCAAGTCACAGGAATAAAAGTTTGGGAAACATCTTTTCAAGTTACTTCTCCTCTCTGATGTGCCCCAAGGAACCAATTTCATGGGAGCACTAAGCAACAAATTAAAGCATGGTCTAACCCCCACTAATTACATCCTGTCACAAGAATTTGTCCCCCTGGTATTTAGGAACCCAATTAGTGTTAACTATATGATGGCCATCAGTGACATTATCTAAAAGTGTCTAGGTTTTATTGCTGCTGCAGCTCATACCAATAAACTCATCTCTGCTAAATTGAGCACAAAAACCAGTTTTACAAGCATACTATGCACATCATACAGTGCATGTTTGCCATGGGGTTGGTAATAGCTTTCCTAAAAAGGGCATAATTATTAGGTGTAGCTGTAGAGAAGTCAAAAGAAGTGCAATGCAGTCACTCGTATTCCATGTGACTCCATCTACTGCTTTTGCTTCTCAGCTGTTTGTGCCAAAGTGCATGGGTGGTGATGGTGCCCCAGCACTCTTTATACTGACATACAAGTCTTGGAAAGGCTAACACCATAGGATACAGTGCTGTGCAGATGTATCCCACTTAACTTAAATAGGTTAGCATAGGTGCCAGATCTGGTATCGACCTGAAGGCTCCGTACAGGGTAGCTTTACCCTCCTCTTCAGTTTTAGCAGCTCTGCTCAGAGGACTGAATTTCTTTGATATGAAGGTTGTGTTAGCCAAGGCTGAGCACTATGGCAGGTAGACCGCTTTGGATACCCTAGCAGCCTCGCAGGCTGGTTTGATTATCTCCATATGGCCTGGTATAGCTCTTTGTAGACGGCCCTTTTGAAAGGCAGTGCATTTTGTCATTGTGCACTTCAGGGGTGGAATTAATTTTTGGTAAAAGGCCAGCACCCGGGTGTGCTCTGCTGATGTCTTCCTTGTTCATGATCAGCGCTCTGCTTGGGCACTGAGGTCTGCTGATGTGTGGTGCTGTTTAACAGACTTGCAGCTGTGAGGACTCCTGACTTTCAAGGAAAAGAGGAGCTCAGGCGGAGTAAGTAGTTCCCTTCAAACAGCAAGGGTTTTCAAAGATAGGACCATTTCTGAAGTATGAAATGACCTCATGAAAAGGTCCCAAAAGGCCTGGTAGAAAAGAGATTTGCACAGCTGTCACGTGGACCCTTTGCAAAGCGTTCAGTTCCACCCCAGTGAGTGGCCTTTTCCATGGGAATATTTGGAAGTCTGGTGCCATGAAATCCTGTAGGCACAGAGCTCACACAGATTTGCACTGACTGTCGACTCCAAGGGTTTTCCAACACTCCTGGCCTCCCAACGTCTTTTCTGAGCCTCACCTAATAGAATTAGTTCTCAAAATCTGCAAGGAACAGCACGTGATGAGAAAAGAGGGAGAGCTGTGTGGTTCTGGCTTTCCATATTGTCTTAGAAGAACTGCTGATGAGACTCCGTAGCCTTGTCATTGGGGACATCCCAAGTTTGCACCAGGTATTTGATTTATCTCCCTGCTATCAAACAAAAATATAATCTTGTGAAACAGACTAATTGTAAATAAGTATTTTGGAGTTATTCGAACTTTGAGGGATCAAATGTAAGCATTTACTTCTGTTTTTTATTTCTTTAAATTACAAAAATAAAACTCCTTTTAAAAGGAAAAAAAAATTAGCATTCGTTCCAATACAGAAGGGGTTTGATCTTATTAAAACACTCTTTTTAATTTTGTGAGGGTTTTGACATGGCAACATTGTCAAAACTAGCCAGTTCCAGTGGAAAGACTAAATTTTGCTGAAATGACACCTTCTGAGATAAAAATATTCTGTTGGAAAATTTTTGCTAGCTCTGCTCAGAAGCTAGGCCTTTGTTCCTGGCTTTTGTACAGATGTCTTGCAGGTCTGTGGGAAGACACTCTTGGAGAACTGAGAAAAAACTTTGGTGCTGCAGCGCTCACCAATACAAAGCATAAGACTGAAGGGGTCTGAACAGCAGAGTGGGATCTGCAAAACTCGAGGTAGCCCTTTGTATGTGCTGATACGCCAGTGGTCTCAGCAGGAGACCGACTGGCTAGTACGGCACAGCAATTCTGTAGCACTTTTCCTTTTCCCAGGGCTGAGCTGGCAATTTTCTGTCTCTAGAACCAGGGACACTGGTGCAGAGATGACACCACTCTGTCTCTTCCCCGTTCCTGCATTGTGTGGAGCAGGGCTTCTACCTCCAGGTCGAAGAATTTGGTTTACCCTCTTCCACCTATGGGCACTAATACTTGGTCATCACGTTCACTGTACTACTTTCCCCACTGGTGTATCTGATGACTGCACCTGTCCTTATAATGTCACTATAGTCTCTTCCTTCTTTGTCTCAGACACCCCAAATGAAGTTAAAGCCTCTCAGATCATAGCACACATGCTGAAATGGCCCACGACAATTCACTTCCTATCACTCAAGCAATTCAAACCCTGCTGCAGCAATGAGAAGCTGTAAAAAACCCTCCAGGAGGATGCATAGTAGGTAAGAAGTGTCACAGGGGTTTGGAACTTGTCTTTAGCTTCAAGATGTGAGGATCTAAAGAAAATCTTCTCCAAAAAGCTGATACTGCTATTGTTGCCACTGAGGTCAGCACCTGAGCAAGCTGAATAGGAGGTGACTCATTGCTGGAAAATCCCTTTCAGCCTTCTGCCTATGAGAAAGATAAAAATATCATCACAGGAGGTCCATCACCTTGCACTGTGCTTAGTATTCTCCCATTGCTGTGTGCTTGTGCACATACACATTTGTTTAATGGCCACTTTAACTGATGAACTTCAGTTAAACTGAACTTCACCACAACTTTAGTTGTGGTGAACTTCATCTTCCTATGCAGCAGAAACTTCATAGTGAAATGTAAAAAGTATTTTGTAAACAGAATATGGATCTAAATATCTTACATATTCATTTAGTATTATATGAACGAACATTAGCATGTCTACTGGAATAAAAACATTAGATGGTTCTTGGGTTGCAGAGAGGAGGAGAAGAAACTGTGAGGCACTGTTTACAGATCACCTCCTGCACAGATCAATGGAGAAGACTATAAATTTTCTTTGCCTTCTTTGTCCCATAAGATGAGCTTCAGATCTAGTTCACACTCTTATTATTCTGGGATCTGCAGCACACTAGGGCCATTGTATCAGATGTTTTGTGCCGCTCTGGAATATCTCTATCCCAAGCTGTCTGGTACCAGCAGAGTCACAGTATGTAATAGAAAAACCTTCTAGGAGCCAATGAAAGAGAAGTGTATATGATTTGCAGAATAAGTCTTATACAATTCCATGTTTCTCTGGAAATCCAAGTCAGGATTCAGCTCACCTACCGCTAAGTGTCTGGGTGAGACTAGACACCTGAGGTATAGCTGGCTAAAGGCAACAGTAGGAACGGCTGTTGTCTTGCCTGTCTCTAGGCATCTCCATCTGAGCTAGCTGTGTAGGCTCCCCTTGGAGTCAATGGAGGGAACCATGGGCTCCTAGAAGGTTTTAGTGTTCTGATCTCTCTTAGATGTCCTTGTTCTGAAAGAAAAAATTATCTCCATCATTCAGCTTATCTGAAACTATATGTCTCTGGATGTAGCTTGAATCTACGATGAACCTAGCTTTAGGACTTGTAACATCAGATCACAAACGCCACCTCCACGGGGCACCAAGATAAGCACTGTGTCATCTCACCTTGTTGGTCCAAGTGCATTAGAAGTTGTTGAGAGGTTAATCCTGTACCAGCAGGGTTTATACCACATCAGGTATTGTGTGTTGTTGCTGTCTAGCTTTGTGCTAGATCATGTGTATGTGATGAATCCAGATCAAGACTAAAGGCAGGAAGCTTCTTAAAGCAGTGATCACACCAGGAATAGCAATAATAAACCTGATGTTAGATTTTTATTATTTTTGGAAGTAACTCTACAGTTTTAATGCTACAGTTCAAATTCTGCTCTTTGTTTGGCACTTACTTTGCTGGTACCAGGTGCGCATCACAGGTATGACTGCTGAGAGAGAGAGAAATTTTGTGAGGCACTCCTGAAAATAGACTTCCACATCCAGAGTTTTCTTCCATTCAGAGTGATTCATTTAGCAATACCTTCTGCTTTCTTCAACTAATATCCACACCATTTTTTTCTAAATCTCAATTTCCAGTAATTTTGCCCTCCCCTCTCTTCCCCTGGAATCAGAAGGTTGTGGTTAATAGCTTCCTGAATACACAAGCTGCCTCATGCACTTTGCAAATTAAAGAGAACATCACACTGAAATAAAATTTAATTTTAACAAAAACTCAAAACAAACTATAGAATAGGGCAATATCCAGATGTGGGATACTGGACCAAATTCTTGTCTTCTTTGGACTTTGTACTGTGGAAATCAGAGTGGTGAAGGGTGATCATGGGAAAAGTGCTACTGGCTTTTCCCGTCATAATAAGCTAGTCTTTTCAATATAGTCTGGTCGCTCATTCACTTTATAGCTACAGTTTTCTATTCAGTTTGATCAGCCACTTGGAATTCCCAAGTGTCAGCTGCACAGTTTAAAAACTGCTTTCCAAAGGATAATTATGCAGACCTATTTTTAGATTCTTAAGTACCTGCTTTTAGAAGCAGAAGTGTGGATTTAGGCACCCATCTTAAAAATGTAGCCCACAGCAGTGCATTACCATCCAGACTCCAAATTTGGGCACTGAACTAGAAGTATGACACTGTGCACTTGTCCTGTGTCAGTGTCTCTCCATGGCTTGCTTACTGCCAAAGAGACAAGAGCTTACACACTTCCATAAGAAAATATCTCCACAAGAGCTAGCAGGAGGTAATATCAGCCCTCAAAGTGATGGTGGCGGTTTGGTGAGAAGTCTACCCCACTGCCTTCAATTTTCCATCTTGCCTTGGGCTGTAGTCATCCAAGGGTTTGTCCATGCTTACTAGACAAACGTTGGGAAATTAGGTTGGTGCTAATTAGAAGTACTTTGGGTTTACCAGATCCTCATGCATTAACTGCAAGCACCAGGCAAACCTACAAGGAACAGAGCGAAGCCCACTGTAGGAAGCTCCTGTGTCTGGGATTTGATTAGAGCTTTGGAGCATTTTGTAGCTCTTAGAAGAAAACAAGATGCCAATTTCAGAGCATCCCTGGCCTCAGTTCATAGCCTTAGCTGTCCTCTAGGATTTTCCCCAGGCTGGAGTGACCTGTTTTCATTGGGCACTGTCTTCAGAGTGAGTTCTCTCACTCTGAGGCTTTCCTTAGCTGTAGAAATCTACGGGTCATCCATCTAGGGTCATCTCATATCTTAAAGGTTACCGTTCACAGTTAAGCTTTAGGTCTGCTGGACACAAGTGAATCTCTCTGAAGCTAGCTACACCTTTTCTGTACCCTTACTCAATTCACTTGTGAATCTTTTCTCCACCTTCACCCGTTCACCTAAGACTGCTGTTCCCAACTCTTGTGGTCACTCAGCTCAAAAGCAGAATGGATCCTCCTCCCACCCCCTTCATGGCCTTCTATCATCCCATGGCCCTTTTTGTGCACCTTCCTTTTCAAATTCTTTGGAGGTTGCATAGTTTTCTTGCTGTTCACATTTTCAAGACTATTCTAATACGTCAAGTTCTTCTATGGTGAGTTGTGTTCAATATCCATAACATTCTTTCAAAGCTCATGACTCCCATCTTTCCAGAGAGATAAAGCATGTCCTATTGATTTTATACATGGCATACTTGGTTGGCATTTTGAGCTTTTTAAAGGGAATTTTGCTCCTTAATCTTCCCTACCTTTGGGGGTATCATTATGCGTGGCTCCTGCCATCATGGAAGGCACAACTAATCACTAAACAGCAAGATAGTGCATGCTTCTTTCGGATGCATTTACTGAGATTTCTAGAGGAGGCCTTAATTTCACTAGTCCTGGAAGCATCCTTACCTGTAATGTTCCCTTTAAAGGCATCCTTGTCGTTTAACTGGTCTCACTATTGGACCAATAGGTGCCCAGGCAGTGTTTGGTTCAACAGACATTTAAAACCAGCTAGCACTGCTGCCTAAAGAGACAGTCCCACTCTTGCTCTATGTCTGCTGGTTACTCTTTTTCTGTGTCCTTGTGCTGAGTCTGAATGGGGAGCAGATCTGGCCAAAACCCAACCCATTAAAGAAAAAGAATGTTATTTTTCAGTTCTTTCAGTTCCCCAGTCCGTTTCACCTGGCTGCAGAAAGACCCATGGTGGCAGAAGGGAGAAGAAGTGCAGGAGATCAGATCTGTTACTTTCAGTGCTGTGTTATGTCGGCCTGAAGTATTTGTTGAACTGCAACTTAAGGCAAAATATTTGTAAAAATACTTCTCATCTCACTGCTTTCCTGTGCTCCCCTGTCTTTCTAGTTGCTGTGTCTAGTGCTTTATCATGAAAGCTCTCTGGGGCAGGCACCATCTTTTTGTTGTGTGACTGTACAGAGTCTAGCACAACAGTATCATTGTCCTTGGGGCTCCTTGATACTAATGCAACAGCAATAATCAGAGTAATCCAAAGGCTGTGCAGGTCAGTGGGCTGTTGGGTTAAAGCAGATTGACCTCCATGCTGTTTCCAACTTTGTCACCAGCTGCCTGAGGGAAGTTACATCGTCTGTCTGTGTCTGTACTGCAGCTGTAAGCTCTTCGGGGCAGGGAGTGGTTCATGCCATGGGTAGTATAAGGGGTTCACAACCTTGCTTGTAAAATATCTTTAAATTGTTCTGTTCTGGTACCCAACAGTTCAGACAGGTCAGTGAGTGCGCTTGGCCCAGCTGCTGCTTTGAGTGGGACACTTCCTTTGTTTTTCCAGACCATAAGCCCTCTCCAGATATTTGTACATGTTGACCACATTGTGCTCGGCTGCAAGGTTTGGGGCTGCACAGATTTATCGTGTGTCTAAGAGAATTTTATTTCATGTACAATAGTTTCTGGTGCAGATTTGAGGGGCTCCATGTAAGAGTCTTGCAGCTGGTGAATCATGTAAGAACAAGTAAGATTTTCCTTTCCTTCCAAACTGGAAATTTCTCTTTCTCTCTCCAAACGTGTCTTGATATTTTAGCCTAATAGCTCCTATTATTAATAAAGACCCATGAGAGATTTTAATCTAAACCCCAAACATATATACTCATTAGAGTATATATGTCCTCTATATATATGTCCTTGGAGGACATTTATCTCAACTCAGAAAATGTGTGCAAGTCTTATCCTCCAAACCACAGTTGACACTCAGGTGACAGCTATAACTGGATTATTTTTAGTTTGTTTAATTATTTTGCACCCTGTATTTGTTGGATATCATAATGGTTGAAGATGTGGTCAAAACAATACAACGGTAGCACTCTTTCTGCACTGGTGGAAGCCTGGTGGAATTCCCACTGCAGCAGTAGATTTCTGGTTCCCTGCTGGAAAAGTTTGCAAGTTGCACAAATTCTCACGCTGCCTGGTTATTTCAAATCTGATGTTGCTTTGGTGTGTTTTTCCTATGGCATCCCCTAATTCGGACACTGCAGAACCAGATGTTTCCTTTTATGTTGCTACCGATCACAGGAAAGAAAAAACAAAACTAATGTGCAAAAAATTTGGCAAGTGACAGCTTGAGTGCAGAATTTTGTAATGCTGAGCCTGTGAGCCTCATATTAAACGAGTTCCAAAACAGGATGTTGCAGTGCATGTCTAATATCCCTTTTCTACCACACCCCAGAACAATTTCTGTTGCTATCTGAGCTATGAATTGCATTAAAAACCAGCAATCGAATCTCACAAAGAAAGATTGTATCTACTTCAAAAAGCAGCAGGCACAGGTTTCATCCATTTTACTATAAGAGATGGACGCAAAGGTGTTCCACTTTGAGACACTGTGCAGTGAGAGCCCCCCTTCCCAATGCCCTGACAGTTGTGTTACTACAGTGACAGAAACAATCATCCTGTTCGTTAGTCATATCCCAAACCAGCAGACTTGCGTAGTGGATTTAGCCTTTGCTAATTGCTGGTCCTATAATCTAAATAGAGCCAGGATAAAAATCAGATCTTAATCTGGTCAGTCATATGCCAATTCATGCCGTCCTTGATTATCAGTGTTTGCTCCCCATGAGTGAATATGCCATAGTTCATTCTGCAACAATCTCAGACAGTCTCAATTTCAGGATATAGTTATCAGCAAAGTTTTGAGGGGTTTATTAACATTGTCTCTTGATCTGTGGGATGCCGCAATTTGTGTAGCTTGGGGAAAAGCACTGAAAAAAACCTCCATAGTTTGCACTTTTTCTAACAACAGGCTGCTATTTATTATTGGCAAGAACAGAGCAAGGGCTTTAGAATTTAAGCAAAAAAGACCTCTGGCAATGAGGAAATGAGCCTAGACATTTTTCATGAATGGGGCAGAGCTGCTTAACTCTGACTGGCTTGTTTTCTTTTCTTCCTATTCACATCACTCAAGTCCCACCTTCCTGCCTTAAAAGGCATCTCGTTCCCTGGCAGCAAGACAAGTATCTGTTTGATGTCAGCACCCTTTTATTTGCTTAAAAGCATCTTTTTTTCAAGCCAGTAAATTGAAAATGACTACCGCGTCGAGAACTAGCCAATTTCCAGCACTCTCTGCAGAACTGGTCTGCTTTCACATTTGAGAGATATCATTAATTTTCTAATGAATAATGAGATCAGAGAGCTTGCATGCTGTATTATGTGTAGGAAAATGCTTATGTTAATCAGTATGGCTGTGGTAGCTTCCCAGGGGAACTTTAAAGCTTATCATATCATTAAATCTGATAACAATTCATTTTTTTAAAAGTAATGCAAGAAAAAAAATAAAGGTCTATTCACTGCTTATTTGTAATAATATGTTTACAATATGAAAGAGAAAGGAAAGCTACTAGATCATATATGAGAAAATGCAACTAGAAATTCCTTAGGCTTTGCAAGCTGCACCCAGTATTGAGGGAAAAAGCAGCCCATATATTTACATAGCCGAACCTTGTGAAATACGTTGAATGCAATGAAAACATTGTCATAGTCCAATGTTAGCGTTCGATGTGGATTTCACTTTTACAGGCTCTCTGCAGCAGATTCCAAAGCTCTTCTAGCATATCCCTTCCAGTGACCTTAGAGGCACCTTCCTCATATTCCTCTTCTTCCTTCCCATGTTAAATGATGAGCTCAATGGAATTAAATGAAAACATGCACCTTCTTTTTAACTTGGTTTTAGCATCTTAGCGACAGGGATGCTTTTGATTTGTACCAGGGCTAAAGACATCAGTATACCATTTTTCCAGTGGGACCGAGAGCTGCTCCATGGATTCTAGTCATCATGTTTACCACCCAGAAAACTTTGATTAATCTTCCTGTTTCCTTCCTCTCCTGCCTGTGCTGAACATAAACAGCATTTAATTTGCCAGTACCGTTAACTCTGCCGGTTACAGTATATATTGTGCTAGCATCACCAGTTCCTCCACAAAGTCGAAAGTCTCAATGTCACTTTTCTTTTCTTGGGTTGAACTCATACAGAAATATGCCTATTCTCATGCTCAATGCCCAGGTGCCTCGGACAGACCTGCCAGGGGCTCAGGTAGCCCTGCTTCTCTGGATCTGTGGGGAGAGGTGTCTCATGGGATGGGAGCCCCATGTGTTACCTAGCAGAGAAAGGTAGTGGTTGAGGTAATTGTGGCTGCCTGCAAATATGCTGCTGAAAAACCCCCGCTCCTGGAGTTTTTAAAGGGGGCCTGTGGAAGACAGGTGTAGGAACTTGGTGCTTAACAGCCCTTTATGCCTTTTAGAGTGTCCTTCGTTATACTTCTTTCTCAATGTGTAGTCATAAACTTCCCCCCTAACATAGTGCAGTTGCTACATCCCCTATTCATAAGGCCATAGTTGAGCCTTAGGAGATGAGACATGTTCTTACTGCTGTATCGATTTTGGGTAATCAGCCATGACTCATTGAATAATGACTAATAATATTTTGCACTTTGTAGCTCTTTCTCCCCTGAATCTTAGAGCACTTTACAAAAAAGAGTTGCTACTTCCTAGGAATGCAAAGACGGATTTAGGAGGAGGTGCTCTCCCTTAACCCAACCTGATGTGACACATCCTCTTGCTTCACATGGTGAAGGATTGCAGTGACCTCCACCATCCATCCATGAGAAGCCCCAAGTGAGGACCACTGAGCATTGGGGGAGCACAGGGTAGGTAGGTCTGTGCTGATAGGAAGACAGGAGATTCCTCTTTTTAACCTAGACTGTTCCCTCTTCCATGTTAAATATTAGCTACATGTTTTTCCACATTTGTTAGAAAGGGGGGAAGAATGCATCTGTTCCTCAGGGATGATGAACTGAAATTGGCCCTGATTCAGGAAAAAAAAGTCTATTCAGCACAGCACTTAAACTGAGACATAAGTGCCTGCCTGAATAGGGATGGAGTTAAGCCTCTGTTTAAATGCTTTCCTGAACAGGGGTCATTAGCACTAGCTCTCTCACTGAACAATGGATTATTACTAATGGAAGCAGCTAGCATTCAGATGGGCATCCAAACTTTTTGGCGCTTTCTTTAACTTAACTATTTTCTGCTGCTACTTGCAGGCCAGTTGGCTGCTGCACACTTACAGATCCGAAGCAGAGAAGGCTCCCAGCAATCTGCCAACAGAGCCATTCAACTCTGAAGTGCTGGTTTGGAGGGCAATGGCATGAGGTGGAGAATCAAAAGTGGTGTGAGGCAGGTGGGGACTCCCTTTGAACTCAAGGAGTAATGAACACCTTTTTCTATTGAAAACTTGCTCAACTGATTATCAAGTAGCAATACTGAGAAAAATTACAAAATGACACAAATAAACGTTTTGGCCGATTTCAAAATAAATCTGATTTTCTTAATGTCTTATCAGAAAACTAAGCAGGTTTTGTTCTGTGATCAACATAAATATTTGAATGTTGCCTGTCAAACTGTGAATAAAATGGATTTATCCATAAAAATACACAGTTTTACAAAACTTATGGATTCATTCAAAACTCTTTTCAAACACTTCTCCCTTCCCCAGTATAAAATTTTGGATGTATTCTTCATACATGGATCATCCACAGACACTTTAGTTAAGTAAACTTCAGCTGTATTTGTTATCTGACCTCTTCTGCTCTCCTATTTATGAGGTAATGCAGAAGGAGAAGCAAAACGATCACCAGTGAGAGACCAACTGCACATACAGATTATGTGCGCATTTAGCTCTGCATACAGCAGGGTTATTTCCTATGGAAGTTCTGGCATAGTTCATAAGCCTCCATGTATTGCACACCGGTTTTGTTATTTCAAATATGCTGTAGGGCAGGGCTGCCATTCAGGGAGACCTAGGCACACTGGAGGAATGGGACAACAGGAACCTTACAAACTTCAACAAGGACAAATGCAAAATTTTGCACCTGGGAAAGAATAACTCTTGGTAACGGTACAGGCTGGGAACTGGCTGGCTGGGGAGCAGAACTGTTGAAAATGACCTGGGTGTCTTGGTAGACAGCAAGCTGAACATGAGCCAGCAGTGTGCCCTGGCAAGAAAATACACTGACAGTATCCTCAGCGGTATTAGCAGAAGAATAGCCAGCATGTTGAGTGAAGTGATTATCTCCCACTACTCAGCAGTTTTTAGACCATAACAAGCATAGAGCATTCAGTACTTGGACCCCCAGTAGAAGTAAGACATTGACAAAGTGGAGAGAGTTCAGCAGAGGGACACCAAGAGGAGGCTGGAGCCTCGCATGCAGAGATGCAGAGGGAACGGGGCTTGTTCAGCCTTGAGAAGAGAAGGCTTTGGCTATCAAGAAGTTGGAGCCAGGCTCTTCACAGTGGTGCATATCAGGAGAACAAGAGACAACTAACATAAATTGACAGAAGGGAGGTTCTGACTAGATATAGGGAAAAGCTTTTTCCTCATGAGGTCATTCAAGAGTTGAAACAGGTTGCCCAAAGAAAGTTGTGCAATTTCCATCTATGGAGGTTTTCAAGACCCGATCAGATAAAGCCCTGAACAACAGGGTCTGATCTCATGCTCGAAGCAGCAGACCCTTCTTTGGGCAGGAGAATGTACTAGATGACCTTATGAGTTCTCTTCCCAAACTCAGTTTCCCTATGACACTGTCCTACAACCTGGACTCATAACGCTTTTCCTTCTCTATTCCTGTTTTCACAGTCCTGCATTCCTCTTCCAGACCTCAGAGCTGTCTTTCACTGAGGACGAGTTCAGTAGCCAGGACTGCACATCTGGGCAGAGAGAGAAGGAGAAAGATGAGAGGGAGGCAATCACTGCAGAAACACGTTAGCAACCACTCAGGGTAACAATCCAGAACCCCCTAGGATGCTCCAAGCAGACAGAGGATCCCCTCAGAGGGGGAGATTTGTGCATAAAGCACTTTTGTTCACCTTGGAAGACCTGTGGATGGAGAATGATGTCTGATGAACTCAGGCTAACCTTCCTTTGTAACATGGTCTACATTTGGTGAGCGGCAGAGGGAATGGAAAAGGAACTGAGAAAAGCGGTTACGTTTGGGAAATTCCTGTAGGTTATGGACTTGTCTGAGGGTGTCCATGCTGCGGAGCTGAAGAACAGAAACAGTGTGGAGGCCAGTTCACATGGTCCCTGGAGCTCTTGTCATTACTGATGAGCAGTTAGGGGGAAGAGCTGAGGTGCTTGCACCACTTGGTGTAAAGTGCACCCTCAGCTTCAAGGCTGCTGGTGTGAGTTTTGTGCATTTAACCAGAAGTAGAGCTCTGCATCACCCAATGCTGGGATGGAGACTAGAGTCCCCAGGCATTTTGTGGTTATCGATCAAGAGACTGGCTTTCTTGGATGTCCTAGAGCACGGACAATGAAATGGCGAGTCTGACAGAACCAAGGAGAGAGGAGGTTGCCTGGCTACCTCAGCAGCAATGCAAGGAGGGCTGGCTTGAGGGCGACTGCTCTGACCCACAGGGTGGAAGTCACATGTGCTTTCCTTTTCATTTTCTCCTCTGTGCATTGCCCCTGCTGCTGCTGCCTTCCCAGGTTCAGCTGTTTGAACACCTCCAGGCTCCTTGGGGGTGACTAGGGAAATATGGCTGTAACTCACAAGTAGGTTTTTTTTTCATTTCCCAGTGTTCTTGGGAGGCGTTGTTATGAGTTTGAAAAGTATTTCATTTTTTTTGTGCAGTCACAGATAAAATTTCCATAAGAACTGTTGGACTCAGCTGCCTTACTGTCACACAACATGGCAGAAAGTTTATGCTTATATGACAGAAGAAAAGGAAGAATGGGAGTACTGGCCTGTGAATGAAACATTTCTGAATTACATTTAGATGTATGTTCTTTGTGGTAATGCATTTGAATTGAACACAAGAAATACACAATGCATGAAGAAAATCAGGTTAAACATTTTCTTGATATTTGGATTTTAGTTAGGTATCGATTACTATAGAAAATAATACTCTATCGACTTGGAATTAAGGTCATCTTTCCTTTAGGAGAGGATTTACCTCAGGGTCAGAAATGATGGCTTGTCAGAATTAGGTTTTATTGATGAATTTGACAAAAATACTCGAAGTAGTGACTGATGCCTGTAACCAGTTTGCCTCTATGTTGCAAATTTTAAAGTTTTCAAAGGAGCATGGACCTTGGAATAAGAGTTATTCTTATAACAGTGAAAACAGAAAGAAATTTGAGCTCTGCATTGCAAGCGTCTGTAACGTGGTATGATAGGACAACAACTCTTCAAACTCTTTTCTTAACACTCAGATTTCTGAATTTAACATGCCAATTCTAATGTTACCTGAAGGACCTGGTTCTGCTCCTGAGCTCATGTTGAGCAGCACCTTGATCTGTAAACAGTCCCACTACAGGTCTCCATGTGGAGAAAGGTATTACTCAGCGTGTTGGAAAAATACTGCTAAAGCTCTTTTGTAGAATTGTGTGAGTGACCTCGTTTTGATTGCTGAAATCAGTTAATGTTGTAGAATTATGATGGTGTTCTTTCTGACCCACTCTTAGTATTGCAAGGAATGTCTACTTCTAAATCACATTGCATACCCAAGAAATAGTCATGAGTTTCACTCAAGCGCTTGAATAGCTAAAAATGTTACATCCTTAACATTCCACTTACGTGGTGTTACAAACCAGCTGATGTTCATATGAAGGCTAGCTCTAATTGCTGGGAGATGACAAGAAAGGACTGGCATTTAATTTCGGCATGTATTTTACATTTAACAAATGACATCAGCTTCAGCAGACTGCCCATGAATCAATCAAACTCTGACATTATTCATTCATAAAGCTGTACAGTCATGCCCTCCCTCATGAGCAGGAACATGGCTGAGAAATACTGACAAGGACATGCCGCAAAAATAACCACCTAATCTTGTGCGGTGCCTCTTTCAAGGCACAGGGAATGTACCTGCTGTGTTGGTATATATTGACGGAAAGTACCCAGAACGAGCCATGTGTTTTGTCCCTAATGAAGTCAGATGTACATTCCCTTCTCTTTTTTAAAAGTATTTGGAGGTACTGGATTGTTATTTACATATTTGGGGTATGTTTTATAATTATTTGAAGCTTTTAATCTTTTGTAAGGTGCATTTCTTGCTTTAATGAAGGATGAGTACAAGGGAAAAGCCTGGTGGTCTGCAGAAGTCACCAGGATTCATCCAGTATCTGTGCTGGATGTCCAACCTGTAAAGAAAAGAAGTGATGATGGGTGGAAAATCAGAGACCTGCCATTGAATGTGGGGGTGGTGAAAGTGCCTAATTTGGGCTGTGGGGATTGGGTTTGAGTTGGCCAGATTTATAGCAAAGATGTGAAACTGCTTCTCACATGTCCAGTGGGAATACTCCTGTAGGCCAGAGCTGAATCTCTCTCACAGTCTTCCTGCTCTGAGTTGCTCTGCTTCTCCATGTAAGTAACTGAGTATCTGTTGGGGCAGAAAACAAGAGAGAAATTTGCTAGCATGTGGCATAGGACACTCACCCTATTTCTAAGGTCAGGCTTTCTTGACTCGGATGCATTTCGTTGGAGATGTTTGGTTTGGGTGAGGTGGCTGCTCCTACTGACCAATTCCCAACTACGTCCAGGCAGAAGGGGCCCCAGTCAATGGGAAACTGCAGGAGACCCGCAGCGGCAGCGCGGAGGCAGCAGCTTGGGAGCTGGCTGTGCAGGAAGGCTGGAGAGCAGCGAGCTGAAGTGGGAGCGGAGGACCCTGAAAGGGAGATGGGCCCTCCCTGCAGCTGGCAGGGGACCAGCCGTAGCTGTAGCAGAAGAACACAGGGCCCTGGCCCGCAGGCAAGACACTGAGATGGAAGCATCCCAATAGGATGCCTGTTTTATTGCTCTTGTATGGTCTGCCCACAGGGGCCGGGCTAGGAAGGGTTGTTTTGTTCCTTCTCTGTAACCATTGCAGAAGTTGTGCCCAGGGTATTTGCAGCATTTTGTTCTGGCTTCTCTAGCAAAGCTGCTCTTTGTTGATTCATTGAAAACTGTGAGTGTTGTTGCAAACCCAGTGAGGGCTGCAGCCTGTAAAATCCTTCTGGATCTCTTGGCGCTTGCACCCGAATTTCAGCTATCTCCCCAAATCAGCATGGGGTGGCAAAGGACTGCTGTGCCACAACACACACGGCAGCATCTTCTGGTGGTGTGGATTGCACTAGCAACATTCTGGGTGCACGTGAGAGATTGACAGAGATTGCATGGGCACTGCTTCCAGTTTCTGAGGACCTCTCCCAAACCCTGCTCTGCTCTAATTTTGAGTTCTTATTTCCTTTTTTACTCTTTGTGCCAGTAGTCTTCACTCAGTATATGTTTTCAAGTATTTCTCTGCTATTGAGGGACAGAATACTATTATTTTTTAATATGAGAGCTGAGATTCACACTGGTTTATAGCACCCAGGAGCTCAAGATGAAAATTCAGTAAACACTACTATGAGATTTACAGGCATATGATGGGAAGCAGCAGGTTTTTTTGTTCTTATTCTGGATGTAAATCAAGGACATCTACATATAGGTATTATGTAAATGCTACCCAGCGGGTATGCCTTTCTCCTCCCATAGAAATAGATAGAAACTGAAGGTAGCTGACTTTTTGTAGAAGGCAGTCAGCATGTCCTAATAGCAAGCACCAAATTTTCTTCTGCTGCAACCTGTTTTTTCCTTCTATTGCAGCCTGTTTTCTCATGTGTTTAGGTATTTATATCTTTAGCTGCAGATGTTAAATGACTGTTTAATGTTTTGATCGTACAGAGGCCTTAATTAGGCCAAATTCCTCTGTTGCTAGTTACAATCCAGATTTGTAGCAACTGCCTTTAAGATGCTTCTGTCTGAAAGGCCATCCCTCTGGAGCCTGCCTAGCCAAGAGTGACAAACTCCTCCTGCCCTGTAATCCTAGGGCTTTATAGTTAAAAGCGTACCGTACTAAAGAGCATGATCATTGTCCATGCTGTCTCATTCTGGGATTTTCCAGACTCAATGGGCAGGATGTATTGCTGTTGTTTGCCCCTAACGCCACATTTGGAACAACAGTCAAGCAGCTGTCTGGAGCACAGTTAAGAACACGGGGACGGTGGCTGGGAATAAAACTTTAATTTGCCCTGTGTGAGAAACATGGGAAATAGTTAATCCTAGCTCTGTCTGCCCCCACAGCAACTCCACTGACACAAATAGATGTGGGGTATTGCATTAAAGCATTACATCATTAGGACAAACCCTAATGGGCTTATTTATGGCCAAGGCAAAGCGAGACGGAACTAGATTCTGATCTCTGCTTACCTGGTGTAAATTGGGAGTAACTGCAGAGATAAACTGACATAACCAAGATTAGAGTCTGGCCTCTTTGTTTGTAGCTGTTTTTGGAAGCAGCTGGCTTTTAGAAATTAAGGATGTCACATAAATCACTGGTAACAAAGTGGTTCTGGACTTCAGCCTCTAGCAGCTTCTGACCATCTATCTCTGTAAAAGCGTTGGTTCTCCATGCAGCTGTTTTGTGTCCAGAGGCTTTCAGTCGAACGGAGTGGACAATCCTACATCTCCTACAGCCTCAAGGAAGCAATGATATTTGTGTAGCACAGGAAATCAGAAAGAGGCAGCTTGTGAAATGCCATCCGATCAGAGATGGGACTCTAATAATGGAAGTCTGCTGAGCATGAAGCAGTCATATCTCATCTGCTTAGCTCTGGAGGGGGAATGGTGTTGGGCAATATGTAGCCCTGATAACAAAGTAGATCCTTCAGTGAGATACGGTCTGTTCATGGCTACAGGCACAATTCTCCGAATACAGCCAAGGCAGAGTAGAATAAGTATATAGGTGTGAGTAAATACATCTCACCCGTTCTTAAGCACCTTGAGAGAAGGAATGTAGAGTGATTTGTTGCTCTCTTATATTAAATGTGGCTTTTATTTAAAAAGGTCATGATATTCTACATACAAAATAACCTGAGGCTGCATTGATTTTGGATGTGCGCATCCCAGGATGATGATCACGGGGTCCTATCCTCGGCTTTTTTGGTTCCAGGGCTGGGAGGCAGTGTATTTGACTAAACAGTTACCTGTCTGGGAAGAGTAGAAGGATATGAGGGTATTTAGACTGAGGCTACATTGAGCAGAAGGCCATTTTTGTGCCTTGATACTGCTGTTACAGATCAGCTAGTCCAAGGTGAATACAGGCTTCATTTTTTAGTAGTATGTTTGAGGAATAGTTTAACCAATAAGTTTTTTTTCTGTTAGAATTGCTAAAAGATCATGTCTACCTTGGGCCAGATCGTTTTCAAATGATACAAATTGCTGTAGCCCCACCAGCATCAGTTTGCACCAGCTGAAGATCTTGCTCACACCTTCATTGATCTTAAGTTGCAGACACTTCCAGGTTACTGTTACTCGACTGCAGCTTTTGTTTCCTTCGATACATTTCTTACATGCAAAGTTTGTTCTCTTCTCTGTAGCCTCAGATAGGACTCTCATCAGTGCAAACAATTTAGTTAATGTGTCTTAATGAATGTTACAATTCCTGGTGTCTGTTGTAATGTTTATACTTGAGAAGACCAAGTGTGGTTTATCCAAAGGAAAGCTAGGAGAAAACTTGATTATGGTTAGTGGTACCAATGTGGGCAAAAAGTCTTGTCAGCCAAAAAAACCCACCCCTAAAACATGTTACGAGCAGCTGAGCGGACACAATCTCATTAAGAGAGATTAAGTTCATCGCTTCAGTATTTAATGGTGTTCCAGTTTGAAAATAGGCAGACAAGTTTTTTGTATGCATTATGCAAAAATCTCCAGGTACAAATTCTTAATTGCTTACTTTGATGCTTCTTCATGTATTCCCAGTCTCCAGAGATGACTGCTACCTTCTTTGTTTGAGAGAGATATCTTTCACATACATAAAGCATTCATCTGAATGCAAGTTGCGAAGATAAGTGCAATTAGCACTGGCAATGAATGCCTAACACAGCAGCTTGAGAGGCCATGTGGGGAAGGTGTCAGCATTTGCAGAAATAAAAGCTAAAGTTCTGAGTGTGTAAGGTCATCAGCAGCCTATTTTTGTAGGTTCCAGAAAGGTTCTCTGTTAGTTAGGATGGACTAAAGACAGACTTGGAAAGAAACCTGTTCCACCTTCCTGGTTTGCAAGTACATTTCCCTGCACTTGTCTGTTTTCTTTGGAAGTGTCTCTCTCAAATATTGGGATATCTTGATATTGCTCTATTCATTAACCAACTACAACTGTGCAGGAGGGGGGGTAGCTGCTCTGCCTAAAGTGCAGTTGGGGCTTTTCGTCATGAGGGAGTACCTGGCAGGCTTTGCAAAGGACAATAAACGATTCCTTCCTAATGTGAAAGCAGCAGGACCCAGGCATGTTGGTGGAAGGCAGTGCCGCTGCAACAGAGGGAAGAAGTTGCTGACACCCAAAGAAACAAGAGAGGGTGTGATAGGAAAGAAAAATATTTTGAAAAATTTTGTTTGCAAGTGGGGGCTGAATGGCTGTTAGAAAACCGGGACATTAAACATTTTTCCTCTTTTCTAAGAAAATCATTTCCAAAGGGTGGAGCTGTAAAATACCTCGGTATTATAGTTAGCATTTCAGTAAAATATTGTTGTAGGACAGAGGTCTCTGCACATGAAATCTCTCCTGACTCCCTATCTCTCATGGAAATTCTGGCACTTCTTCGTTAAAGGGATCAAAATTCGGCCTAGAGTAGACGCCAGCTGTAGCTTGAGCTTTTAAGTGCTTCCAGTTTCATGTGAGCGAGTTGCAATTTTTCTTAGGGGGGAAAGGGACCATGAAATTTCCCATGGAGAGCAGGAAGAGCGTGTGAAGGAGCCCTGTGTCAAAGGGATCAAAATTCGGCCTAGAGTAGACGCCAGCTGTAGCTTGAGCTTTTAAGTGCTTCCAGTTTCGAGTTGCCGAGTTGCAATTTTTCTTAGGGGGGAAAGGGACCATGAAAGGAGAGCAAGGAAGAGCGTGTGAAGGAGCCCTGTGTCTCCCATGCATAAGGGTCGTTATATGAAGGTATGATGTCTGTCTGGGAATTGCTCAGACAGGGGCTGGTGTTGCTTACCCCCTTTCTGGGGGGGTGAGGGACTGGGCACGGTGGGCAGGATGCTCCTACAGCCTGGGGCACATGCAGAAAGTTCCACATAGGAAGGCATTAAGGGGGTCACCTTCTGGAAAAAGGGGCTCTTGTTTCCGCGATGGATGTGCGAGGGGCACGGCATGGCTCTCAAAGCTGGCTTCAGCCTTCGTCTCTGTGCTGAGCTTTCTGCTTCTGTGGTCTCAGCTTTCCCCCGGCTCTGTGCTCCAAATCCCTGTCTGCAAACAGCCTGGTGGGACGGGAAGCTCTGCAGGGCAGGGGCTGTGTCTCGTTATGCATCTGGCACTGGGAAACCCTTAGTTTGCCGAGCCTCTGGGCATTATTGTAAGGCGGATAGTAAATAAGAGTATTGACATGATTATTTTTTAAAGCGGCAGCTTGGCAGACTACAGAAGAAATATGTACAGATAAAGCGACCTTGTGATTTTGAAAGCGAGACCCATTATTTGTTTTGAAACACATTGCCTCAGTGACCCTGCTAGTTCTGCAGACATGTCCTGCCTGGAAATGCCAAAACAGGTTGTACGCTATATTTTTAACGAAGTTAAGGTTTTGTTGAAATAAAGAATATCAATCAAAGGCTCTTAGGCCAGAAGGCCACATTCCTTTGGCTGTTGTTGATTTCACCAGTATCTTTTGTCTGAAAGCCTGTGCTGACAGGGCATCAGAGCAGAACTCCTGGAGTGAGTGGGGATGAGTGAGGGGAGCCACATGTATCCGCATCCCTGTCAAATGGGTGTCATCGGAGGTCAAGTTCTCAAGCTCCAGAGAGGACCCTCTAGCGCCCGGTGATTAGTCAAGGGGAGAGCCAGACACCCTTCACAGCACAGAAACAACATTATACGGAGCGTGACAAGGAGAAGTGGAATATAATACATGGGGGTGCACAAGGGAGGTGCTGTTCACCGCTCCGGTAAAACGGGAGTGGATGCAACCCTCTCCCTGCCCCAGATCCTCCCCTTCATCGCAGGAAATGTTCAAAACGAGGTTGGTGTGTTGGGGCTTTCTGACCATCCTGCTGAGGTCCTTCAAGTGTATGTGCTGGTCTTGGTTAATTGCAGTTTTTTTGGGGCCAAGGCTGGGTGAATTTCACACTAGGATTCGAGCCCACATGAAATTGTAGCTCACATGCATGTAGTAAAACAGAGCTCGGTGGTTTTTCTTTCCTTTTGGTGGCAAATGGGAATTTTTCTGAAAAAATGCCAGTTTTATTGTCTAGAAACTCTTCACAAATTTGAATGGTATTTGTCGAAAAGGTGTTCGGAGAAAAAATATGTTAAGATACACTGACAAAACCAAAGGAAAAATATATGTCCTCCTTTTTATCTATTAGCATCCAGGATGTGGGAGAGACAAGTTCAAGCCTCTCCTTTTCCTGAGGTGACGTGATCCTAAATCACTTTCCGTCGTAATTTCATATTTGGGCTATTTCGGTTGGTTAGGTTGCTCCTACGGGAGCCATCCTGCTCTGTCAGGAATACTTAAATATTTTTTTGGGGCCAAGGCTGGGTGAATTTCACACTAGGATTCGAGCCCACATGAAATTGTAGCTCACATGCATGTAGTAAAACAGAGCTCGGTGGTTTTTCTTTCCTTTTGGTGGCAAATGGGAATTTTTCTGAAAAAATGCCAGTTTTATTGTCTAGAAACTCTTCACAAATTTGAATGGTATTTGTCGAAAAGGTGTTCGGAGAAAAAATATGTTAAGATACACTGACAAAACCAAAGGAAAAATATATGTCCTCCTTTTTATCTATTAGCATCCAGGATGTGGGAGAGACAAGTTCAAGCCTCTCCTTTTCCTGAGGTGACGTGATCCTAAATCACTTTCCGTCGTAATTTCATATTTGGGCTATTTCGGTTGGTTAGGTTGCTCCTACGGGCTGCTCTCTGCTCTGTCAGGAATACTTAAATATTTACCAAGCTGGGGGGCAGGGGCGGGGGTTGGGGTTGGTTAGGTTGCTCCTACGGGAGCCATCCTGCTCTGTTACTTAAATATAAATATTTACCAAGCTGGGGGGCAGGGGTGGGTAGGGGGAGTTGGGGGTGAGAAAAAGTGATTGCCAGCCTGTCCTGAGGACACTTACCAAAGAGAGGGAGCATCTGAGTCACAGGCTCTGATCTCTTGCGTGTTTGTTTAGGCAAAGAGGACTCAGGTCAGCCAAGAGATTGAGAGTAGCTTTCACTCCTCCTCTCCTGGTGAAAGCACTGAGGCGATGAAGGCACTGCCCTGAGACATGAGTCTCCTAAGGCAAAAGGAGGGGTCTAAACCTCAGGCAACTTGCCTGAGCAGCCCCAACACTTAGTACTGGAAAATGGGGGACACAACTACTTTCTCTCTCTGGTCAATGTTTTTCACCGTTCATTTTATCTATTTTTCTTGGGTTTTTTACCAAGCTGGGGGGCAGGGGGGGGTAGGGGGAGTTGGGGGTGAGAAAAAGTGATTGCCAGCCTGTCCTGAGGACACTTACCAAAGAGAGGGAGCATCTGAGTCACAGGCTCTGATCTCTTGCGTGTTTGTTTAGGCAAAGAGGACTCAGGTCAGCCAAGAGATTGAGAGTAGCTTTCACTCCTCCTCTCCTGGTGAAAGCACTGAGGCGATGAAGGCACTGCCCTGAGACATGAGTCTCCTAAGGCAAAAGGAGGGGTCTAAACCTCAGGCAACTTGCCTGAGCAGCCCCAACACTTAGTACTGGAAAATGGGGGACACAACTACTTTCTCTCTCTGGTCAATGTTTTTCACTGTTCATTTTATCTATTTTTCTTGGGTTTTTTTAACTGGAAAGTGAGAACATCCTGTTTCAAGTCTAGAGTGCTTTATTCAATGTAAGTTGAAGTGTTTTGTTTTGGAGTGGGAAAAAAGCAACTACCAAATCATTGTCTGAACTAAAATTGGTCCTGCTCCTTGCCTCGGCTGGGAGTGGTGGAAGGAATTTAAAGTCACCATTTGTCAAGAGGTCACCTGGCTTCCTCAGCCTGTAAATACCTGTGGAGGTGCTTCAGCTGAAGTTGAGAAGGAAGTGGATGGCTCAGGAGGAGAGACTCTGCCAGGGAAAGGTGGGATTTTATGGCTCTCTGGGAGGGGAGCCAGACAGCACAAGCACTCTACCCACTGTTGCCGTTGGGTCTGTATTGCTGCAATGGGCTCCATCTGGTTTTGTCAAAACTGTGGCATTTCCATAAAAACTTTTGGTTTTGGGGTATTGGCAATTATGATTTTTTTTTTAGATGTCTTTAATAGTGTTACCATTTTTCACACTTTTTATTCTAAAACATTAACCGAGGAAGAGAGAATTTTAAAAAGTTGTCCAGAGTTGCAGAGATATCAATGACAGAGGCATAAACACAAGTCAGCATCAGCTACATCTTGTCCTGATGTGCTGCACAATGGACTAATCTCAAGGCAACAATTTTGTTTTAGCAGCTGAGAAGCTCTTTATTTTGTTAATTTTTTCACACTTTTTATTCTAAAACATTAACCGAGGAAGAGAGAATTTTAAAAAGTTGTCCAGAGTTGCAGAGATATCAATGACAGAGGCATAAACACAAGTCAGCATCAGCTACATCTTGTCCTGATGTGCTGCACAATGGACTAATCTCAAGGCAACAATTTTGTTTTAGCAGCTGAGAAGCTCTTTATTTTGTGAATTTTTCGTTCTGCAGTTCTCCATGGCTTTTTATATTCCATTGTTATTCATGGGGTTGTGCGGATGTGGCATGTTAGAGCACTTCTGTGAAGCACCTTTTCATGCAAACCACATGGAGCGATCGAGACTAGAGGAATTTCAGAAATATACTAATGTAGAAATTCAGAAATATAACGGATCTTCTCTGTTGCTGCAAGCAGCAAAAATAAAAACTTAAGGTTTTTTCTAGAGGCATGAAAGCTCTTTTGATCTCACTCAAATTAAAATAAATAAATAAAATAAGATCTGGGAATCGACAGCACAGACTTTGTGGGCTCAGTTTTGTTTTATGGGTACGGTGTCCCAGTATATCTTCATTGATTTTGCAGAGGTTTCTGCTGGCTTACACCATAATAAAGACCAGCAATAGCACCTTGATGATTACCCTACAGCATGCCTCTTTCTTTTCCCCCTGTTACGCTTACTCACTGATGGTTCTACCAGACAATGTGCATTTCCTCAGTTTTCATGTTTTTGTCTTTTTCATGATGCCCTTTCCCCTGTCTTTGACAAAACGATTGCCTCAGCTGTGATTACTTGTGGTTTATGAAGCGTCATTGGAAGAGGGGGCACAGAGGAAGGAACCCTGCAGTGTCCTCACTCACTCTGACCTCTGTGAGGAGGCAGACAGGAGCTGGCCAGATGCTGTCACCAGCTCAGCACTTAGAGAAAGCAGATGAGGCAGAGATGGAGGGAAGCTGGTGATGTCCCCTGTCCCCTTCTTGAAGTTTTCTCTGCTATGCTCTTGGGCTTGCTGCCCTCTCTTTTCCTTAGACTTTCGATCTCCTTGGTGGCGCTGGAGAAAGATGAAATGAACACCAAGAAGAAGCTGGGGAGCTTTTTGCCTTTTTGCTGCCATCTCTTTGTTTTCTTGGCTGTGCCATCTCCCCCACCCTCACCTCTCCCATCTGTGCCTGCTGCCCACTCATTACAGCAGGAGCTGCCCCTTTCCTGGGGTCTGTGGGGTCACTGATGCAGTGCAGCTCCATTTATCACAGTGCCTTGGGGCGCTTGAAGAAAAGGAAAAAAGATAAGCCATCGCTACACATAATAAAGGAAAAATTCACCCTGATGTAAGGAACCGACAAAAGCATTTTTATTTTTCATTACTGAAATGCATCCACGCCAATGTGTGATGTATTGGCTGAGCCTGGAAACAGAGGTCCCAGCAGATCACTGGAGGTGGGTCCCACAGGGCTAGAGGGACCCAGCCCGAGGACCAGACTGGAAGGGAAGAGCGCAGACACATGGCAGTTACTGCTGCTTAATGATTTAATGTTTGTCGTCTGCACAGTGGAGACTGCGTGCACGCTCTTAGCCTGTGGCAAACGTGAGGTAAACCAGGTTACGTTAAACCTCAGAAGAAAGTGGCAGAAGTTAAGCAGTTTTCACCTCATGCTGGCCAGGGAGTAAGAGCATATGCACATACCCAGCTACCTTGGCTCAGCTGGGGTGCTTTAATCTGGTGTTGTTTGAGCCCTCTAGTCCTGTCATTGAATTAGGTAAAAAAAGCAACAACCTGTAACGAGTGCTGCTAGTTACACTGTGTCTGCCACATCAAGGTTAGCATTTCCAAAGCATGCAAGTGACTTATGAGACCAAATTCAATTTACAGTTAGACTTTGTGGCTCCAAACTGCCTTAATTATTTTGGGATATTAGATTTTGGGCCAAGTTTAAAAAAAAAAAAATCGGAATTGCTTAGCCTGAGAAATAATGGGATACAAGCTCCTGAGTTACTTGGGTAGCTTTGAAAGCATTACTCATTTATTTCCTTCTTCGAAGGAGTTGAAAGAGTGACAAATCTGTTTTCCAGAGAAAAGGAGTTTCAGTTGTAGGACACAGCTTAAAGTACAGTTTATAGAGTAAGATGGGATAAGACAGAGGTAGCTTTTAAAAGGGTAAGTAATGATGCACTCGATTGAGGGGTGGTCTCCAGATCTGCCACCTCTTCTTCATCTAGTGCTCTTAGGAAGTCAAGAATGAGGGGGGAGAAACCCTCTGCCAGAGACACCGAAACCCTTGAGCCGGGTTCCTGCCAGCCCTCTGCCCCGGCAGGTACTTTCTGCCACAGCAGTGCTGCTGCCAGGTTTAAAAGCGCTCAGCTCCTCCGAGTTGGAAACAGCACAGGTAGGGTACGATAATCAAGAAGATAATCTGGAAGGCTATTTACAAGCAGCATAATGGAAACAGGTTTCCATGACCTGACCCTTCTTTATTGCGGTGCCTTCGGCTTGACCCTGTGCAGGGCTTCCGCTGCTGCATGGCTGGGAACGTCGTACCCAGGCTGGCAGGGGGCCCGGGGCTTTTGGAGGAGGGGGAAGGTTTTGGCTACTGCTTGTAGTGGCAAATCAGCTGCAGAAGGGGGAGCCAATGTCTTCTCCAGCCTGGCACCTCCACTTTCCTTTTTCTTCCCCAGTCATTTTCACACCCACAGAGGAGGAAACTGAGAAGGAGGAAAAAAACTGGAGTGGGTTGAGGAACACAGGTGTGGAGATCACTGCCTGCCAGACATCCCAAACACCTCTTTGAGCCTCCCCACGGGGCCAGGTCCCTTGCCTTCAAAGGCCAGAGGTTGCAAGAGGAGGAAAGTTCCCTTGGGCAACCACAAGAGGTACCAGCTGAAAGTCTTGTGACTACCTAACACACAGGTGCTTGTACTCCAGGCATCATCCTTGCACGGTGTCAAAATTACAGGAATGTTTCCTCTGCAACACACAGACGTGAGCTGGCTTGCATGGGACATGGTTCAGCAGGATGCACCTCAAACAGCCTTAACATCAAAACAAGCAACACTCATGCAGAACCACTCTGATTATGCCCTTCACCCACACACTTCATAACCATCACCCCTTTTACTTCCCACTGTAGTTCGTCATGACCGAAACAAAAGGCAAGGGAGATACCGTTAATGAGGTGCAGAGAGATGGACGCTATCCCATTTTGCACATATGTAACTAGCGAGTTTAGCAGTGCTCCAAAAGAAAACATACGGTATTGCATTAGCCAGCTTAAAAAATGCCTGAACTTACAAAAAAATATGTTACTCCCTGTGAATACTATCGTGTGTGTTGCCCCTCCACCCCCCACTAGGAAGAGAGCTGTGGCAGGGACATACTTCAAGGAGATTGTGGTTTATATTACAGCTGCTAAGATAACCAGGAGCTTTCAAAAAGAATCTCAGCTAGCGCGGCTTGTTTTACAATACCAAACTCCAAGGAGAGGGGGGGAAAAAGTAAGTTTGTTTTCCATGCTGCCCCTTTATCTTGATGTCAAATATATCCCCTGGGAAAGGAAAACATTTAACCAGCAGATCCCATGGACACACACACACACACACGCACACACACACATGCGCCTTTTTCCCCATTAAGCCACCGTGGTGGCCGGAGCGTGGCACTGTTCAGTCTGCTGCCGCCAGAGAGCTGGAGGTTTGGCAGGCAGGGAAAAGCCCAGGAAGAAGATGCTTCGGGTGTGATACTCACAGTCGCAGGTGCAGTGAAGTGCCAGCCTGTAATTTGGGTTGCGAAACCCACGAGCTGCCCGCTGCAGGTAAAGTGGTGATTTGATTACAGTTGAGAGCACCTCCATGAGGGAGGATAATTGTGGCTGGAGAGGACCATTTAATTATGTAGACAAAAGCATAACAAAATCCAGTCATTGTAAAGCTCCCCGGATAGCTCACGTCTGAAATGAGATGCACATTTTTAACAAGGAGGGGCATGAACTGTTGGCTCAGCTTCTCAGGGGAGTGCTGAGGGGGTCTTCATTGCCTCCCTGGATTACTGCAAATTATTTGATCTAACTCAGCCAGAAGCTCTGGCCTTAATACCGACATTATTGCCTGGATTCTGCAGTCTTAGATGATCATAATGAAATCTCCTGGACTGAAAATCTGTTACACGGCACTGTTATGTGTAAGAAGCGTATGCAGATGCAAGCCCTTCCCTCATTATTCCCTAGCCTGACTGACGAGGAGCTGTGTCTCCATAGCTCTGGATCACAGCTCTGCTGGTGGCCATGGTGTTTAAGTGACCAGAAGCGTGGTACAAATGCAAAGGGAATGTCATGCTTTGGGCTAGATCGGTAAAAAGGCTATCACAAGGTAAGAACAAATGCTGCAGCTGCTAATGTGGGAGCCAAATTTGCTTGCTGACAGATGAGGAAGGACAGAACTAGTGTGCCTAAAGAGTACGAGTATGTTTGGGGAGACACCTTCTCACACAAAAAACAAATAAAACAAAAACTTTTTCCTGAGGTAGGATCAGAGAAATAGCCAAGGCACTTACATAAACATATATGCCTTTTCAGTACTAGGTAACTAGAAAATGATACCAAAACGAAATACGGAGCTCACTGAACATACCTATGCTTTGGAGGAACAGTAAGTTCAAATCTATATCTGGGTTTCACAGAAGGTTATTGTCTTGGTATGAGGTTGACACACATTTCCAACATAAAACTTCTTCAACTGTGGTTTGTTCTACATTGAAGCATGCACCTATAACCAGAGTCTGTGGCTTGGGGCCACCACTGCACACACCATATCTTTATGCTGAGTCTCTGCTGCTGTCCTATTTTCTGAGTCAAAATAAAACATGAAAAGTTCTTAATTAAAGAAAATGTGTTTCCAAACAAAGCTATTTTTTTTCCTATCTCTGTTTTTAATGGCACTGTCTCTTTTGAGTATTTACCTCTCTCCTCAGTTATCCATCCCTTCTTCTCCTAATGCAGAGAGACTCACAACTCATACTACAGCATTTTTCTGCTCCTTTCCCCCTTTGGGCACTCTTGAAATGCAACCAAACCCAAATCAACCCATTAGACTTCTCCCACGTTCAGTATTTTTCTTTTTTTTTTTTTTAACTCTTTCTAGAAATGGGGCTTGTACCTCAGAAGATGTAAATCAGCATCAGGTTTTTACAGCCAAAAGGTTTACAATTATAGCAGGACAAATACAGTCTCAGTGGGTTTCAGTGGGTTTTCTGTCTAGGCAAGACTGTTCAATTTCCAGCAAACTTGATGAACTTTTGATTATTTTCTTTTATTTCAATAGACAAACACATGATGGACCCAAATCCAAATATATCTCCAACACCCTCTCATCCACTAATTTTGTAATTTCATCAGACTAGTTGCCATCTGAAGTCCATGGTGTCACTACACACTGTATGTCAGCTGAGGTTTGGTACGCCTATCGCCAGCACCAGATGTTTTATACATGTTCACAAGTGCCAGGAACTCTCTTTCCTGCCATTTACCAACAGTTTATACTCACGGGATATTCGTTCCTTTACAGACAACTCCGGCTTATTGTCCATCTTCTGGAGCTGATGATACATTTTGAAAAGGAGTTCATTGTTGCTCATTTTAACTCAACAATAACTTTCCTCCTCCTTGTCCTCATTTCTTAATGCATTTCATTCCTCCCTAGCAGTTAGTCATCTGTGAATGCCTGAATTAGCTGGAAGGTTTTTTCTATAACTGGTGGTTGTTGGGAATCTTTGACAATGAGCATTAATAAAGAGAAATGTAAACTTTGGTATTTTTATTGCTGCTATTATTAATAATGTCTGTACTGCAGCGATGCCAAGGGATCTCACCCAGGTCAGCGTCTGCTCTAAACAGCTGGCACATACTGTTTCTCAGATCTTACAAATGTGCAAGCACAAGAGGTATGAGTGTTTGGGTGGGAGGTAATGGTAGGTCACAAAAATATCAAGATAGTTTAGTATATTGAGTGTATTTCAACACCTTCTGTATTCCCCCACCTCTTCATCAGAATTAACTTGTTGACGTATATGTGTCTTTTTTGCCTTTACATACCTGTGAGCCAGAACTGTTATGACACCAATTGATTCAGAAATACCTTTTGAAAATACATATTATTTCTGGCTGTGGAAACATTTGCTAGTTCGAAGGACTTTGCAACGTCAGTGTGAATCACAGATTTTCTCATTTCTTAGCACAAAAAACTATTTGTCCAGAAGCCTCTAAATGACTTTTGCCATTTATATTCCCATTTATTTAGTTACAGCATGGAAGTTATCCCAAATGTTATAGATGGCCTACTGGAGCCACTCCATGAGAATGTGACTATTGACTATGTGAATGAAGTGGTTCAGGAACAGCATGTCAGCTGAAAATTGTAGAAAATGGGATTGGTTAAGTAAAACAATGACGTGCTAATCAAAGGAGGGACAATCTTTGTCTTCATGGATACCATTGCTATGATATCCAGGGAACTGTTGTTCAAATCAGCCATCCTTAGTTGATTTACTTCTTCTCGGCTACTGGTTTTCTTCTGTTTTGGAGATCTTGGCACAAGCGATCACAAAGCTGGATTGGACTCTTCTTGTTCTTTCTTTTGTCTGTTTTTGCAGATGAACTTGCTTGTGCCTCCATTAGAGCATCTTTTAAGAATCCATAGGATATCAATGTACCTGTAGTAGTCAAACCCAGCACGTGGTCCATGATGTGAGGTGTACTTTGGGAAGTATGGGCATTGCCATGGCGAATTCTTTGCATCGTGCTGTCCTGCTTGTTTGCAAGGTTCTCCAGTTCATCACCTAACCTGAGCTATTGAGAAAGAGAAGTGTGTAGCCTAGACTAATCATATACTGAGAAGTGTATTCATGCCTTAGACATCCATCTTCGAAAAGAGTCAGTCACACTCAGGAGGTCCAGGTGCCTCCTTGCCTTTTTTGTGTTCATTTGCTCTACTACAGCTTCTTACTAAATGTGGGGGAAAGACAAGCATGATATCCCCTCTCTTCCCTCCCAGATGGGCAGGAAAAGCATCATTGCCCTGACATAAAAAGGGAGTAAACGCTGCCCTGGATATGCGCTGGATATAGACCTGACACAGAAAGGGTACACTATATTTGCTTTCTCTTTGTATGTTTGTTATACCTTCAAGTCCAAAAACATAATGAGAATTTTTGAGAAGTGATTTTCCATTTCTTTGCATATTTCTGGCAGGAAATAACTACTATATTCTGATGTGGTTGTAATGATGATGACTTCGTGAAGACGCATTTACCTTCTTTCTGCCTGGCTTATGGACTGTCTGCCGTTCTTCTCATAACACCAAAAAGGATTAGAAGTCCAGTATGAACTCTAGGCTGTTCATTCAGCTGCAGGAAACTTGTAGCATGTGGAAAGGTCTCCGGACTTCAAAACGTAATCGCTTTGGAGAATTACAGCAGCTCAGTATGCAAAGAGGACACACAGATACTACTCAAGTACACGTGAAAAACATCTTGTGGGGATTATCTCATTGTATCTGATCAGGTGTCTGTCTAGTTTGATATCTTTGAAAGGAGTTGGTAACATACATTATAACGGAGAACATTGCACCACTGTGCTTGTGAAGGAATTTTCTTCCCTGCCCCAGCTAGTTAATGGATCTTGTGTCGATTTTTTTCTATATTATCAAATTTTTGTTATTTAAAATATCTACTTGTTCATTCACTTCTGCAACTCAGTAAATCATTGTGGAAATCAGTGTTCAGGAAACCTCCTTTTAACACTCCTTAATTCTGACATTTGTACCTTAATTTTGGAAAACAGTTGCTAAGTGAGAACTATATTTAAAATCCTTCTGTAACAGGATTTAAACACTTTATCCATGCATTAACATAGTCAGGCAGCTTAAAAATTATATTCTTATGAGTTACTTTGGCAAAATGTCTATCTGGAGTCACTGGTCTTGTGGTGATTTATCTACTCTAGCTATTTGTACTGGATTTAAAAGGGAGCGCCTCATTCTTAAATTAATTGCCAGTCATTTATTCCAGGGGAAATACTTTTATAAGGATAAGGGGCTAAAGGCCAACTTTTCAAAGGCATGTAGGTGCCTAAAGATGCAGATAGGCACTAAGAAGGTTTTCTGAAAGCGCCAGGGCAGCTGAGGTGTTCTTGAAAAATCCTGTGGGTGTTTGGCTATGCCTTTAAGTGCCCACGTACCTTCTGGAGTCTGTTCCTAAGAATTTTTCTCTGGCCAAAGGACAGGTCTCCAGAGCAGCTGTAACTCAGAGGCTCCCTGAGACAGGCACGGGGAGCACAGAAGCTGCCTCCCTTTCCCTTCTTGCGATCCCGGGATGTGGTTTAAACTGAGCTGGGTGGGAAATCTGAGGGAGCCCCAGAAACGTCATTTGTAGGCAGCACAGCTTGAATCCTGTCATTTCTGAATGGCTGCTTTAAATGGCGTTACAGCACAGCTACTCTGCCGGGAGTTACTCTGTGAGGGGCTGTACATGTCACATCCCTGTGGTACACACAGCACTGCAATGAGCATTGCAATGAATATGCAATGAGCAAAGTCTTGCAGGCTGACCCCCGCCCCACCTGGATACACCTTTCCTTGGAGAGGTTCCTCACCTGAGCCATGAGGTTGCCTGCGGGCTGGCTCCCTGCACCCAAGTTTGCAATGTGAACGGCTGTGCCTACCACCACCGGTGGGATGTGAAACTTGACATTCCCCATCAAATGCAAAGCCACTGTTTACAGTGAAATTCAAATGCTCGCTAGTGGGAACAATGAGAAAATGTAAATGTTTATACACGACATCCTGCAATCTACAATAGTGATAAGTAAAACAATTGTTACATTTTTTAAGGAAGGCTTAATAAATATTTATTCTTGGTACCAGTGTGCAAATCATTTACATGGCTATGCTGTGATTCCAGCTATGTTTGAGACGTCCCCTTCAGAGCTACTGCTTCCATTCAACATGTGCTTTAGTTTAACAAACCTCAAACCAACAGAACTAGCTCTTTCCCTAATACTGTTGTAAGGTAATGACTCATTTTCATTTGAGTGCTTCAGCATCCTCCAAGAAACATTAATGCCTGGAAATTCTGTGCTCCATGCAGACCACATATTATACTCAATAATTATTATCCTCCTACTGCAAAGGAACTTGGTGGTAAGTCAACAGGATCTTCAGATTGTTTAAACTGTCCTAATAGTTAGCAGATACATACTAATTTACAACGTGTGAAGTTCTAGCTGATATCTGCAATCACAGGGCTACTTATGCAGTACAGGTCTTTTAACACAAATCCTTAACTTGTATTACAATGGTAAAAATGTATAAAGTCAGAAGAGAAATAAGAGAGGAAGAAAAGGGACAGTGAACGTAGGAGACAGGAAAAAAAAAGATCTTTTGGATTTTCTGGTGCCACAGAAGTCAAATGGATCATGTATCTATAATCCATACAGATATCAGAGCATAGGAATATCGCAGAAAGAGGAGGAGAGGAGCTTAGTATCATTCTTGGGCTAATCAGGCTGTATGCCTTCCTATCCCTCTGCTTTCCTGTCCGGGCACTGGAGAAGGCACTGACCTTACTGGTAGAAGTTAAGAGTTCTGGATGAGAAGTCCTAGATCAAAACAAGGTGCTGCTTATATAAACTTGTGGTTTCTTGGAGATTCACGTGTGGTGTTGGGGGTTTGTGTTCAAAGGCATTGGTGCTGTGAACAAACTTCATTCTTCTCTGACAAGTCAGGGTTAAGGGATGGGTGAAATTTTGAGGCTTGTAATAGGACCAGCTTAGATGGACTGGTGTTCTCAACCCTCCTCAAAATGTGTGACATTAAAATCAGGTGATGGTTAATTTTCTTTTACTGTTTTGCTGTCCTGTAAAAGGTGTCCTTGAGATACTGTGAAATCCTTAGAAAGCACAGGAAATTGTATGAAGTATTTCAAAGTTTTCCTCAAAGAGGGAAAATTCTCAGACTGTATCTGCTACATGTGTGACTACAGGCCACCTTTCTTGGGAAACCTGATTTATGGTCACCAGGATAGGAAGAGCAATCAAAGTTCTTCTGCCACAAACAAACCAAGTATTTGGCTGTGTGCACAAGTACATCCTCACATATTTCTTCATGCATTTGGCTTTGGGTCCTTTTAGGGGAAAGACTATAATTTTTGACGGTCCCTACTTGACAGGGTTTTATAGATCCTACTAATGTCCATTTTTGTTTTTAAGCACCTACACACCTGAAAAATTTAGCTTAAGCAATCACAGCCAAAGGCTTAGTACCAAGTTCCTTTGTAATACCAGGGTAATGATTGAGTAAAATATATGGCATACATGGAGAACAGAATTTCTAGGTATCAATTATATTCTTGAAAGGAAAACGGGGGCAAAGGCCCAAATCTCTTTGACTTTTATTAGAATTTAAAACCTTTAGTACAACCTGAAAAATTTAGCTTAAGCAATCACAGCCAAAGGCTTAGTACCAAGTTCCTTTGTAATACCAGGGTAATGATTGAGTAAAATATATGGCATACATGGAGAACAGAATTTCTAGGTATCAATTATATTCTTGAAAGGAAAACGGGGGCAAAGGCCCAAATCTCTTTGACTTTTATTAGAATTTAAAACCTTTAGTACGTTACAGAATTTTGAAAATGGAACTTTGTATTCTAATTCGGCAGTTGTTGGAAATGTGTGTGTCTGTGGGGGATGGTTCCTGGGATATATTTATTCTCTTGCTTCTGATATTGCTCCTTAATGATCAGAAGATGAAGCAAAGCTCCATCCTTCCCAAGCTTTAAGCACAACTGTGAAGCTTGCCAACATTGGTAAGCTTCCAGTCTTATTTTTATCAGACTTAACTTCCGAGACTTTCTTACAGAACTAGTAGCATATAGTTAGGAAAATGAGTATTTGTATGTGTCTATCATTTAACACCTGAGATATAATCTGCAGTGCTGAAGGTTTTAACGGAAAGTGGTTGATTTGGTGGCAGGAAGTCTAAGTAAGTTCTGACTTGGCAAAGCCATCTGTATGTGCTTAACCTTATGGGCACAAGAAATCACATCGTCTTTGATTAAAATATTTGTGAGTAAAGTTAAGCATCTAACTGTGTTGAATGATACATGAGCCTTGTCCTAAGGAGAGAACGAGCTATGTTTCTTCATCGTACTAGTTTAATAGGTTGTAGCAAATTATTTAGGATTTTCTGAAATAATATTAGCATTGGTGTGTTCTTGGCATATGCCATAGTATTCACTCTAACATGATAATGATGAAGGGTGAGTCTTCTGGTGTTCATTTCAGTAAAGTGCTCTTAATATTAGATTGCCTTTTCAGAAGCATGCTACCAAATGCAAGAAATGCATCTTAAATGACTCCTGATCACTTAAATTTGCAATTAAGTACATAGGCTGAGCACATGCAGGGAACCCACTGCTTTATTAACACAAATTGCGTATCAGTTCTCTCTTGTTCCCTGCCTCCCTGCTCAGTATGACAGCACTGCTCTAAAAAAGGATTCTTGTCCTGGTCACGTTCCTCTTTGCTTTCTCTCTTGTTTCTGTGTGGATTCCCTTCCTTCCTTGCATGGACTTTTCTTTCCTTGTTTCATCATATGTCTTCTTCTGGTCCTCCTTTCCCTCTTCTCCCTCAGTATTTGGGTTCGATGTGTGTGCTGCTGCTGTACAGTGCCTTAACTTTCATCACTTCGTCCTTCATCCCATTTCTCATTTCTATGGTTCTCTTGTGCTCCTTCCCTTCTCCCCTCCCCAACTTTCCCCAGGTTCCTCCAGCTTTTTAGCTCTTTTTTTCTTCCCACCCTCTGTCTCTCTTTAAAAATTTAATTGGCATGCTTTCTTCTAGCTGTCTTAGAAAGCCTTATTTTTTTTTTTCTTCTCTCTTTTCAACTTCTTTCCTGAATTGCAGTCACACCAGTTCTGCTTTCCTGACTGCAGAGTCATAGCAGCTGTGGTGCAGAAAAGCATCTGAAAAGAAAATGCTAATAGGGGTTTTTATAGTGTACAGTAAAAGGCTCTGATTAAAAAACTAATAATGCTACACCTCAAATACTACCTCTAACCCAGAATATTGTTTCTTGAGAGCTTCCTTCTATAGCATGTAGTAGCAAAGGCAGAATCCATAACCTCATGTGCAATCTACCTGCCTGTCATAACCACAGGCAATGCTTGAATTAGTATTTTTCTTCACAGAGAAGCAAAGAACCTAATGTGTCTGCATAATGGCTTTTATCCTGTGCCTGATAACAAAATCATAATTAGTGTGCAAGGCAGTTTTATGGAGGTCCTGTCGATGTGTCAAGCACTGATTGTACATAGAAGCATCTCACCAGATACTTTCAGATCAAACTGGTTCTGCAAACATTTCTCCGTGAGCATTCATTAAAATCTATACATGGATTTGCTTCAGCTGTACTGATATTCCACTCATTTCAGCTTTCTGTGAGCATTTACACAGTTAGGTTTATTTATTGCAAACAACCAGTCTATACAGATTTCAACCTTGGATAGGTCAGTATTTCCACATATGAACATTTATGTTCATAGGGGAAACATGGTCATCCAGCTGGGGACAAGAAACATATGCCATAGACTCAGCTGACCAATTACGCCAAAGCAACTTACTTCCTCTAGCAAAGAGACAAATCTGCTTAAAATAATGTAATAGTACGTAAATTATTCAAAAATCTCCTCACTGCTGAATATTTTTGTACAGTATGGAGAATATGACCATTTGCTGGCAGATATTCCGTAAGCAGAAAAATACATTAAAGTAAATGTTTTCTCTCAAATTACTTATCCGTAGAGCTACTTAAGAAAGATGTTGTTCGCTCCTACAAAAAACGCTGATAGTGATAGAGCAAAAATGAGAGTATTAGATAGACTTTTTTCTGTTAATTCTCCTTCTTGAAAGAAGATTTACAGATGATGAAACAAATTTTGGTTTTTTCTTCTTTTTTCTTAAAATATCAGGCAATTTTTCTGGAAAAAGAACTTTTTTCAGAAAAATTGTTATCTATGGGAAAATGTACCATTTAGAAAATATTTTATGTACTACAAAATATTTCTGATTATCACCTCAAGGCTTAACCCATAATAATTTCCTCTGTTTTGATCCCAGTTAAAGAAAAGGAGTCCTAACGGGGTCTTCTAGGACACAACTAAGCTTTCGTCTGCTACCAGCCCTACCCCACCCCAATGTCTTTCGTGCCCACAGTGATTTTAACCTGCTCTTCTCACACGCTCGGAGTTCCTTGAGTTGAGGAGGATTTGGTGGGTTGCCACAAATGCAAAACTGAAGCCAAGCCATAGAAATAGAGGACAGCTGGGTCATGTCCCATCAGCAACTGAACTGATGGGACATGAACCGTGGGAAGGGATTTGGGGTGGTCTGATCCATGAAACAGACCGTACGCTGGAACACCACCTTCCTTTGTGGAGTGCTCTGGGAGGCCGAGGTGGAAAAGGCTCTAATCGACTTCTTGCAGGAGTAGTTTTCACTGGCTCAGTGGGAGCTGTTTGCACACAGACGCCATGGAGTAAGTTGCTAGGTGTTTATTAACTCAGCCTGAAAAAGGAGGGGAAGGGGAGAGAAAAACTACTGAAGGGAAAATGCTAGTTAAAAATACAGAATACCACCCCCCCGCTTTTCACCAAAGCTGGGGGAGCTGGGGCTGAGCAAGGTCCTTGTAACCTGTCTGGTAAGTTTTAAAGGATGTTTTCCCTCTCTGTAACTAGTTGGTGTGTATATGTGTTAGGAAACAGTGATTAAAATATTCAGTTAAGGGCTTAACCCTTGATTGTTTCTCTGTTTCAACCCCCATTTAGTGAAAAGCCCCACGACTGAGGCTCAGGGGGCATTGTGGGGCACAGCCGAGTCCCTGCTGGACACCTCTCCCATCCCGAGGTGCAGCCTGGCCGTGCAGCCTTCCTTCTGTGGGATTCGGTGGCATGCAAGGCGAGAGATCATTTGGGATGAATAGAGCCCTTGGCCTGTCGTTTAGGCCATCCAGCCGCTCTCTGTGTTCTTTGTCAGGGCCAAACAAGCTCCATATCATTACGCTGGCATTCGCTTGCCCAGTCTCATTATTAGGTGCATTAGCTGTGGGAACTAAATCCATGACAAAAAAAAAAAGAGGGGGTGGAATTGGCACACACAAAAAAAGGCTTTCCCAGCTCAGGCTAACAACTTGTGCCTATTAACTAAAAACGATCATTAGAAAATTCCCCCGCAGACTTAAAGCTTCAGCAGAAGCTTATTTCACGTATGCACTTGCCCTGTTACATGAACACATAACCAGCCTTAAAGAAACATACCCTCCAACGCTTGGATGGGGACTGGGAGAGGGTCTTCCAGGCAGGCACTGCATTGCCTTTAAAAGAAAGCTCTTTTCTTTCTCCTTCTTTCAGCAATAATGCTTAAAAAATACTGTGCCAATAGGAGATAATGTGTATAGCCTTAAACGGGGAAGGATATTAGAGGACAACCGTGACAGGTTGGGTTGGTCACTGAAACAAGAAAACAAGTGGTTGCATGGGACTTTATTTTTTTGTTATAGCAACCTTTTATACAGGTCAAACCACAGAAAAATTCATTGAAGGTCAGTTCTTCATGAATTGCACGAAGATAGTTCTCCCTAAACAGCAAACTGTCTTTATGAACATCCATGAAATCCTGCCTGAAATATGCCTTTACCACATTTGCAACAAACCACGAGGCAACAGGTAGATCCATGGAGGTCCCCAAGCTGCTTAGGAGCCCATGTGGAGTCTTCAAAGGGATGGGAATGTACAGACATGTCAACTCAGATATCCTAGTTCCTATGGCTTTCAGTGGTCCCTGTGTGTTTGGCAATGGGAGAACTGAGCTCTTCTTCTGGTCCCTGGAACATGTTGGTTGGTTTCTCTTGGATTTTTGTGGGCCACACTTCCAGCGGTCCATGGATCACAGAGTTAACAAACATTGCCCAGCTTAACACAGAAACTGTTACTGGCTCAGCAGCTCAATTTACAGGCTTCTGATTACGTTTTTTTTCCTCAGAAGATGTTTTCTTTCTTAGTATTTCCTAACGCTAAGGTTTTTTTAGGCTGTATGATAGACTTCCTAGGAAATGATGAAATTTCCAGTCCCTCGGTCATGTAAAGATGAGCAGGATACATCTCTGGAGAATACACTTCAGGGAACAATACTTTACTGATAGTGAAAACAAATGAGCAAGCCTTTCCCAGCCTTAATGTACATACAGTGGTTCTCTTCTGGTTACCATGCATCAGAAAGAGGTCCCTAAATCCAGTGGATTTAAGCCAGTGAAAAATAAACCCGGCTTAGCTATTCTCTGTCCTGAGTCCCTGCCATTGGCAGGTGGCTACAGCAGAGAGCTTAAGGGTGTCAGGGAGCAGCAGGAGAGGACTGCTCCCCACGGGAAGGCAATCTGGGAGCTGGTGGTGACCACAAGGCGGGCAGGGCGGTGTGTCACCGACCAGGGTGCAGTCCTGCAGCACCTGAACGCAAAGGGTCACAGGACCTGAACGCAGGTGAACAGGAGCAGCCAGCAGACCAATGATGGCCAGACAAGTCTGGAGAAATGAAGCAGGACCCAGGTGTGGAGTCAAGGTCCAGATCAGTGAGGTGCATGGCTAGGCACAGGCACAGCTGCTATGTAGCTCATGCAAGGACCAAGACTGAAGGCCTGAGCTTAAAGACGGCTCCTAAGGGAAGAGGAGAGTGTCCCAGTGAGGCTTCTCCCAGCTCTTTCCCACACAGCTCTTTCCCAGCAGTCAGATCCAAGGTCACACAGCTGCACCACAGCTGAGCTGGCCTTGGGCACAGGCAGCCAAACCCCAGGGGTGTGCACTGGAGCCTAGCAAGCAGCTGGATGGGTGCAGAGGTAACACTGTTCTACTACTTCCATAAACCTGCATTGGAAATGGTGGGACAGATGCAAGGAGCCCACTCTGGCTCTCAACCAGCTTTGCTACAGCTCTAGCAATAGCTGTCCTTGCCCAAAATTTGTCCTTTCAGGCTGAGGCTGCATGATGGAAGCAGCCACCCCTGTAGACACTCTCGGTTGAGCAAGCCTTTGGCTTCCTGCGCTGGCATCCTTTCCCGGTGCTCTGTTTGCTCACCCAGGCTGTGAAGATGAATCTACCTCATAGAGATGCCCCGTCCATATGGTAGCCTAAGGTCATGCTCGTGTGTGGCTGTGCAACCAAATCCATGGATATCAAAAGCGAATTCTGTGATCTGCTTCCCTTTGGCTCGCCCCTACCCCCTGTGGAGACCGATCATGGCATGCACCTGGAATAGATGCAAATTTTGTCAACGTGCTATTTGACCAACAGTCTTGTATACATCTCATTCAAATATGTGTCAGCAGTTTTACTCTAATCCCACTTTTCTTCAGTCCTCCTGAATGTTGTCCACGATGCCAGCGTGTGAGCAAGCACAGTCTTAGCAGAAGGCTTATCTCTTAGCATTTCCCCCTGAGGGCACATTTCTCCCAGATAAAAGTGTCTTTCGATCTGGCAGGCTGAAACGAAGAACTCTTACGGTGCTCTGACTCCTCACCGAACAGATGGCAGGGGGAGAGCACAACTCAGTGCAGGATCAACACATTAGCAGGCCGGGATATTTAACCAACTTTTCCACTGCCTCCTTTTGAGCGGTGCTTACGAGATATCAGATCACAAACAGTGAATTCTTCTCTCTCCTGTTGCAAAGCAGCAGAGTCGAGCTCCCACTCGGACAATTGCTAGACTTTGAGAGAAGTTAATGAGCAAGTTTTTGAGCTTTTTTTTTTTTTTTACACGGTCCCAGTGATCCAACACAAGGGTATTTGGTCAGTTATGGCCCACACAGTTAGGTTAGCTTTAATAAAATTGGTAAACCAAGATGTCTGGCACTGACAAAACAAGACAATCTCAAAAACTGACTAGAACTTAAGAGACAAAGTGACATGGACAGGACACAAGCAGACCTGCTCCTCTTCCTCCTCCTCACACCAGCAGCTCATGCTTCCTACAAAAGAAATTTAAGATTTTGGAAAAAAATAGCAGGGGTCAGGATATGTACACTATAAAGCCTTTCTCAGGTTGCCAAAGCAAGCAACCTGTGGAGATTTAAAAAAAGAAAAAAAAGTTCAGTATACTGAACTGAGAGGGGATTGTTTTTTCGTCCTGAGTGTAGCAAGCATCTTTTGGGTCTGCTGTCATTAAGAACGGCAGTGATCTCTTAAAACATGTTGATTTCAGATGTTTGCAGCTTTCCAAAGCTCTCTTTTTTGAGGAGGATACTTTCCTGTCTCAGTCTGGGAAAAGGTGAATTTTTGTAGAAGTTTAGAATCCCAAACATGTAATTTTGTTAAAAGGTTTTGAATAAAAAAATGCTTCTTGCATTAAAAAGAAAGGATGACCTGCTTTTGCTTTGGGAATAATAAAAACTAGCCAATATTTAAAATTCTTCATAATAAAGACATTCTCAGGTGTATTGCCTTCTTTTTGCTAACCTGCTGAAGTCCTGGGGGTGGAGTAATACCATCTCCTGCACAGTGAGAATGTGCAGACAGACCACATCTGTGAAGCTGGATTTTGCTGTTGTACCAATGTAATTCTGAAGGCACGCTGGCTATTTTATTGGGCAGGGGGAGCATAATGAACCCATTGCATTTAAGCTGCATTACTAGCACAGATGTAATACACACAAACACATGTGCCGGTTGCATGTCCAAAATCTTCCTTCAGAACTTGTTTTTGATTGAGCATGAGTTGCTTTTGAAGAGTCCTGCTGTCTCTCCTTTGGCTGAAAGTTTTCACTTCTTGGCGTCATTGACTGAGGAAAATCAAAGGTGCTCTTATTTTTGTCAAGTTTCGCTAGTCCTAACATTTCCCAACTAACAATATGGGAGTTCCTCAGAATTTTATTACATCAAGCTGTTTATATGGTGGTCCAATGTATCAAGTTTAATGAAGTACTAGCCAGAGGCATGAGTTTACATGGATTTACTGTAGGTGTTATAAAAAGCTTTGGGCATGCCTCCGAGTGCTTGCTCATGCATCAGATACTTCTACACCATGGGATGCCCTTGCTGCCATATCCCTTTTGATGCTGCGTTGACCCCAGGGTACAAAAAGTTTGTGGAGTTTCTAGGTCAAGCTGCTTTTACCATTTCTTTTTTTCTTTTTACAAGCACAAACTAGAAAAGTAAGTAACTGCTTTTTTCAAAGGGACATACTGTAAAAATACTTTCTTTAGCTACAATGTGCGCTCGCAGCCCAGAAGGCCAATCGTATCCTGGGCTGCATCAAAAGAAGCGTGGCCAGCAGGTCACGGGAGATGATTCTGCCCCTCTACTCTGCTCTGGTGAGACCCCACCTGGAGTACTGCGTCCAGCTCTGGACCCCTCAGCATAAGAAAGACACGGACCTGTTGGAGCGGGTTCAGAGGAGGGCCATGAAAATGATCAGGGGGAT
>NW_008796215.1:2904595-2932998 GCF_000699145.1 Aptenodytes forsteri | reverse complement strand
GGAGGTGGTGGATGCCCCATCCCTGGAAACATTCAAGGTCAGGTTGGACGGGGCTCTGAGCAACCTGATCTAGTTGAAGATGTCCCTGCCCACAGCAGGGGGGTTGGACTAGATGACCTTTAGAGGTCCCTTCCAACCCAAACTATTCTATGATTCTATTATTCTACCCCATTTCTCTTCATGTCCCGAGCTCAAAAGAGACCTGTCAGACAGATATTTCAGATTGAGGAAAATCCTTCCAGAATGTGATTCAAAAAACATGATTTGAGTTTTATGTCCAGTAAGATTAACCGAGGTAAAAGAAATAATTCAATTGATGAACCTTCATTCTTTTGACTTGCAAATGGTGATCATATATGTTCACTGAATTTCAAGCTTCTGTTGGGAAATGCAGTTTCACTGATGTGTAAAGTGCTTTTCTCAATGGTGTCAATTTTGTCTTCGGTGTGGAATGGAATCCTTGTTTCCTGAGTAGCTCTAGAAATTGTCTCATTGACTTATTTAACATTTATTTGTATAAGTGTTGTGATCCATACACATATCCCAATGGTCAACAGAAACATTTTGCTGCAAATATTTGAACTTCAAACTGGTTTACTGGAAAAATGTCATCAGACCTAATGTTCCTGTTCCCTGAGGAATGTAAATTCTGCAGTTAGGTTTCTAAAGGAAATCACAAATGTGCATTCCAGCCGGTTCACAGAACTATTCTGCAGCATTTGCTTAGAATTTACTCTGCAGCAGAAAAGCTTTTCCATAAAAAAAGTTCACTGTACTGATTACTATGAAGACCAAGCATGAGAGAGATGCAGAATTGAAACTGATGTGCTGGAAACAGTGATTGAGAATTTGCTGAAAAATTGCCACATTTTTCGTGGAAACACAGATGTCTGTCTCTCAGGTAGATGTAAATCAGTCTTACCTCACGAATGCCAGTTGAGCTGGGTATTGGTCAATAAATAACAGTGACAATAATTGCTGTTAATACTAGTGTACTTAATATAATTGCACAGGTTTTGCTTTTCTTTTTTCTTTTTTTTTTTTTTCTTCTTTCTTTTTTCTTTTTTCTTTTTTTCTTTTTTCTTTTTTTTTTTTTCATGATGTGAGCTGCTTTATTTTGCCTCCAGTTCAAATCTTGATCTAATTCCAGGAATGTCTAAAAACATTTGCTATATCCTTTCTGCTGGGAAAAAAATCTCTCAACTTACTGTTAGCTCCCTGCTCCAAAAATAAAATGTACAGTACATAACAAATTTGGTCTGACAGCATTTTCCCAGCTGGAAGGATGGAACTTTTTAATTGGTATATAAATAAATAGAGGTTTGATCCTGCTCTTAAATATATATTAAAAAAAAAAAAAAAGAAAAATTTTGCCCTTGCCTCTAGTATGCATAGGAACAGACCTTTCTTTCTAACAAAAACAGTAACAAAAAAGCTGTCTTCATTAAACACAATTTAAAAGTTAGGTCCAAACACACTGAAATAAATGGAAGTCCTGCTGCTGCTGTTGAGGAAGGCCCATGAAGTTCTCCATGTCTCTTGACTTTTCCATATCATTTTAGTTCATAACTCATCATTTCAAATTGCTTTAAAGTTTGACATGAGAACCTTAAGTGTTGATGAATCATCAAACAAATATCTATTTAGAAAGAAGAAGCTCTTGTGAATTAAGGTTTATCTTGTGTTTTCAGATTAAAAAAAGCGATAATTTAGATTGGGAGTTCACCTAGAATGATTGTGTGGTATTCACTTTTGCTACCTGAAAATAAATTTGGACAAAATGCAGACACCGATCTGCAAACCCAGAAACTGGAAAAGGGAAGCACACGTTGGTCCAAAACCATAAAATGTGTTTAGTTGGTCCTCAAGTCCAACACTGGGCACCCTGAGACTCTGAAATACTCATTCTCACTGCATCTTAGCTCTCCAGGTGCATGGTTTGGTTGAAGTTCCCTTGGCACTGAAGTTTTTGCAGTGGGGGGCATGCAGCAAACCCCCACATCCTGATGCTGTCAGCATGCCTGTTCTCCTTCCTGGGGTGGGATTCTCACCCCAACTTGTCTCACCTCTGAGTCCAAACCAGAGGGATCCTCAGAAAAGCTGGCATGCAGGAGAAGCCCAATGGACTGACCTTTCTGGGATGTGTCCTCTTTGTTCCTCATAGCCCAATAATTAAATATTCATATAGAGAAAGGAAGAGGTCTGTTTGGGAAAAAGTGGGAGAAATCAAAACCACATCTCCTATCTCCTGGAAAAGGACCGCCTCACCAAAAACAGTCAGTAAACATCTTGTTTTCTGGCCCCATCTGTGTGTAGTACATAACCAAGTGGCTTTGAAAGGGTCTCGTGGCCAGAACATGAGATAACCTAGTTGTTAGGGAACTCCCTCACTTCTATTTCTTGGGTGCTGGCACACCTTTTATTAAAACATTTCAGTTTAAAGCAATACACTGGTCCGGGCATGTAATATTTGTATGGAGCTTAACATGGTCCTGCCATAACACTTCTATCTCCTCCAGCATGCAAAGTTGGACCAGAAATCTCATGAGAATGAGCTTACTCATGAGATATCTGCTAATTCTGGCTTCCGGTTATGCTGTAAATAGTATGAGAACTGCCTTTCTAGCAGTTTTAGGGAATTTGGCTCCCAGCCATTGCTAGAAAAGCCCAAGCTGTGATCTAAGTGAAAAGCAAGGGGGAAAGAAAAACGCTCCAGACTTTCAGAAAGGTCTTTATTAGTGCCAGAAGCTTGCTGGGGTAGAGTCTTCTGCTGTATATCCTTCTACTCAGGCGAATTGGCCACTGTTTTCAACTTTTGCAGACATGCCTTTGCGAGGTTGGGTACCTTGCAGAAGGCACAGTGATCTGTAAGCAGGTAGTTCGATGACTTGATACAGCTGTTCTGTGGAGTTTCTGAGGAAGAGAAGGCTATGCCAAAAACTGAATGGCAAGCTCAGGACTCTGGCTACAGCCCTTCAGCGGCGGGTCCCCACAACGGAGACTCCCAATCCCATTGCTTCTTTCCCCTCCGACTCCTTCAGAGGTGCTAGCATGGTGCCTTTTTCCCTGCCCTCTGACTCCCTGCCCTGCTGGCTACCTGCCCTGCCTCCCAGGTCTCATTTTCACTAATGGGTCTGGGAGCCCAAGGCTCTGCCTTTTAGCGAGGCCTTTGGACAGTACTGTAGTGCATACAGTGTCTCGAGAAGAAGCTGGGCATTGGCAGGCAGGTGGGTTTTTTTATTTTCAGGAAACCTCCCAGCCTCTGTGAAAGTAATCCCAGTACCCCAGAAAGCAATCCCTGCTTTCAAAACTAAAGGCGAAAGTCATGTGCTCTACAGGCCCAAACTTGAGCACTGGATCCTACCTCATATGCAAATTATTCTTAGCCCTGGTATCAGAAATACTAGTAAGCACATATCTGTAAACACCCTTTAGCTTTAATTACACTTAACATGCTTGTGAGGGTGGGTTGGGTTACCTGACTTATCAACTGGGGAAAGTGTGCTACTAATAGTTTGTAGGCCTGAAAAAATCACAGAAATTATTACATGTATCAAAGACAAAACAGGTGAATAGTACATTTAACACAGCCTTGTTTGCAGTATTAGTAGGCAAGCTATCGTGTTTTCATAATGACACTAAGGTCACTTCCAAATAATTTTCAACAGTTATCTGAAGTGCGATAGGTGACATAAAATCACGGAAAAGAATTGGGTCCCTTCAATAACGAATTCAGTAAGCAAATAATAATTATTACAGAAAACACCTTGTCTAAATAGTGCCTCACATTCAAAAGATGGGAAACGTCAGAGTGAAGGCTATAGACGCAAGCCTAATTCCGTTCCTTTCTCACCCCAGCCCCGTTACGATACAGCTTATAGCTGTATGACCGCACGTTATCTTTCCATAAAACAATTGACTTATTCAGAACACAAGACAGTTAGATGATTAGTTATTTAACCGTCTGTCCTCTAATTCCTCTGTCTTTAAAGGAAGCCTACATTCACTTCCAGAGAAGCCAAAAATGCCAAATAGTTGGGTGCTGGACTCCAGGGGTGGAGGGAGGAAAGTTTGATGTAGGCTGGTCCCCTCAGCTACAGAACAGGGCTTGGGGACTGCTGGATGAAATTCAGAGAGCTGGCCATATAAGATGGCCAAGGATGACTGTCAAAGGAGGACATAAGCAGTGGAAGACCAGAAGTTCAAAGCTGTATAGATCAGCATTCAAGCCCAGAACGCAGGGTCTTGAAATACGTGGTGAACCCTGCAGAGATGGTTCATGTGGGGGTTGCTATCTCAGAAGAACTAAGCTTAGTTTCTGAGATACAAGGCAAATGTTCTCTGGCTTAGCAGTTTCAGTTTTCATTTTTTGATGAACAGTGGTAGGACTTCTTGATAGGTTCCAGAGAGCCCTCCTACTCTAATAGCATCTCAGAAAAATGCTATGAAAAAGAAATTTGAGTCTGATTCTCACACAAGACTGTCCCATGACTCTCGTGCATGAGATTCTAATGCTGGTTCTACAGCTGTATCTGATTCAGCAATCATTTATTTTTGGGGGGGTTTTGCCCCTGCTGGTTCACAAATTCATTTGTTGTGCAACTGATCACTTTGATCCCGATTCTAGGATAATAACAAAGTCAGCTGTCATTTTGTCATTTACTGTTTGTGTCTGTGAATGTGAATGTTATGCCCTCTTCCACCTGATACACTATCCAAACCCCCAATTCTTTACTGTGGTTGAGTGTCTAATTGTCAATGATTTCAATGGGTTTTAGATGCCTATACACTTTGGGACTGACTCAGTCATCTTCTAAAATTTGAGTGGATGGGCCATGGTACAGAAACGATAGCCTGATTGACCTCAGAGGAGCCTCATGCAACTGGAAGGGTCTGAGCATGTGGGACTTCAGATTGGTTACATAGGAGCCTTTGTAAGACAAGGACTTTCAACAGAATTTCCAGAGAGCACCTCTGGAAACCTCTGTACATATGACACACTACCTCCAAATGATTTTCCACTGCCTTGTGTTGAAGAACGTTATGCCCTGAATTTCTCACTGTATTTACTTTTCATGTTCTTCGTGTTGTAGCAAGTAACATACAGGCACACACAAAGTCTTTGCAAACATCTGTGGGAACAGCAAGCATGCGAATAGTAGCCACGAGAAATTCTTCATAAACAGCCTAGAAGTTGAAATGGATTTTCATAAAACCTTTGTTAAAGAGTGAAAATGTTAGCAGACACTGAAATCTTTATAGGCAGCATGTACCCCCAAAAGGGCTGGATACCAAATATTGTATTTTGTCATATGGAGGGTTCTAGCATCCATCAGGACATCCTCTACAGCACCAGAGGACCAGAGGCTGTTCCTCCTTCTTTGCAAATACTACCATTGATATCGGACAAGAGAAACTGCAGGGAGACTCTTATGAGAAACAAGTGTGGCAGATTCTAGTAATTTGTAGTTATTTGCAAGGGTAGCCATCAGACATCAGGCACGTACAGGAGCTGCAGTATCTAAGCATCTCCTAGCTGTTTATGCATTGCTCCTTCCTTAAGCTCCGTGTAACAGGAAAGTGTCTACTGATCCCATTTTACAGGTCCAGCACCTGAACAGAGCTGTGACAGTTCATAATGTTAAGGCTAGGCAAGTGCATAAAGGGGCAGAGGGACATCTAGTGGGATTTCCACTCTCTCTGCATTTGCAGACCATCAGAAATCTTCCCACAGGGTTCACCTTACATGTGACTTACCACATCAGGAAGAGCTCCCTGCAAGCACGAGGTGAAATGTTGAAGTTCCTGTGGAGGAGGTTTGTAAGAGCATGCTTTTCCTTAGAGCTCAGTGGATGTCCAGTAATTCGGTGAGCTGTGCTAACTTCTTCCATGTGTCAGCCTGAAGTGACTTCTCTAGTGCTGTCGTTGAGGTCGTAACAGAGCAAAGCATCTTCAGATCAGCACCCAGATCCCCAAACCACCTTCACTTCATGAGGATGCGGGGGCTTGACTGTGATTCAGGCTGTGAATCTTGTGCTTTTGACCTTCTGAAGATTCAGAGCCTGCTGTGAGAAGGAATAAGAGGAGCTGTGACTAATTTGATTTCTGTAAGAAAGCTCACCTTGACAGACTTTCAGCGGTAGTGAGTTTGAAGGCATATTGAAGGTTATCTTCATAAAAAAAGGACCGGCAACTTACACTGGGGAAAAAAAAAGTGTGATTAGCAACTTATTTCTTGACATGACTGATGGCTGAGTGATTAAAATACATTATATTGCCCTTCTCAGCTGGTGTAGAACAACACAGCTTTGTCCACTGAAGTCAATAAGCTACAGCAATTCATACCAGCCAAGGGTCTGGGACTAAACTCCTGTGTCCATGCATCCAGTTTGCAAGCTCTTCATTCCCTGCAGATGTCCTCAAATTCTTTGTGCCAGAAGAGCAGAGTTTCTCTGCTGACCCACATATGAATCCCTTCTAGTCCCTGACCTTGTCTTTAGGTGAGGCATCATGGAAAATGAATGGGGCTTTTTTAGGGATGCAATAGCTGCACTAGAAGAGAATTCAGCCAGGTTGCAGATACAGTGCAGAATGGCTCTGAACGCCTGGTACTTGTTTGCCATCATACGGTGACCATCATTTGTTTACATGGCAGTAGTGCCTAGGACCCCAAGGACGGACAAGGTGTGTATTACTGCAGGCTCTGTAAGAAGGTGTGCCTGTATTCTGCCATCCTTACTCATGCTGTACATGGTCCTTGGCCTCACATATATCTGCAGTGAATTCAATTGATGGAGACCTGACTGTTGCAGCCGTTGACTGGGCCATAAAGTGACACAAGAATTGCCAGTGCCCTCAGCCAGTCCTGAAGAAACATCCCTTCCACGGCAACGGGGGAGTGGAGGCTTCTGGATGCTTCTCACGCAGGAACATGGAAGGGGAGTGGAAGGTACTCTGCCCTGATTTTGCCCTGACTCTGCTGCCTCTTCTTTGGTGACTAAAGAACGTGACAGGACACAGGTTAGCCAAATGAATAAATGTTTGCAGGATTAGCTCTTTAATTTACTTTCTCCAGGTGTCATAGTCAGAACTTACAGTTTTCTTCTGAATCTATTTCAACAGTATTTGCACACATGATGTTTGACGCAGTCAGAGGTGATGTAGACTCCAGCGAGAGGGCAGTGTATTTCAGAAAGCTCAGGTTCCTTATTGAGGGCTCTCCTTATTAAAATTGACCTGTAAAGAAAACCGAGCATCCTTTGCTTTGTACCAGGTCTAATTGAAGAGCTGACCAAAATATGCTAAAATTTAGATGCATTTTCCTTTCAGTCGGATTATCCTTTGAAACTGTGAGCAAACCCTGCCTGACAACACAAAGGAATTTTCCCATGGATCAGCTAAAGCTGACTCACATGAAAGACTTGCCCAAAGTGGTCATGCCCTCTGAGCAAATACCACAGGCATGAGGATCTCTGCTCTTGGCCTAACAGCAGTGTTAGGATTCCAGCGACCCAGCCTAGGAAGGCAGATTTTATTGGAGGAGGGGAGGTCGCCTACCTGTGACCCAGCCAATCTGCTCTGCTATTTATCCATGTTGCTAACTTGCAAGGGAGGCGAACGTTTTGCGCTGTCACTGCACGTTGCGAGAAATTTCCTGCTCGGCCCCTGAAATACACCAAATAGCACTCACTGTTTGCTCAAGCAGGTAAAGCACACAGCAAAAGTCACTGCTGTGACTCAAAAGGGAAAGAAAATCATCTGATCATTAAAGCTTTCAGCACTGGGTTTTAGTGCTGGAGTGAAAACCCAGCGGAAGCTATGCACCCTTCTAAGATAAATATTTCCTCTGCTGGAATTGCTGAGTATATCGCAGATCAACAACCAGGAAGGCTTGCTTACTCATCCCTGCCATGTATTTCTGGAGCAATTTTTCTTCTCTTTTAATGCTACCGAGGAGTGCATCGCTCTGGCTGCCCTGGCTTGTTAGAAAGGCAAGCACATGCTAAGCAAAGCGTCAGAATAACCCGCAAAGCAACAATGCAAATAGACACAGAATTTTAGACCACTCAAAAAAATAAATTAAAATCTTCCCTTTATCAGAGAGACACATATGGAGTTAAAGCTTCTGGCCGATGTGCTGTTGAGAATTTAAAGCTAAAAGCATTTTGAACTAACCTTTGCATTCTCTCTCTTTCTGCACTTTTTGTTTACTCTCTGCACTTTTGCTCAGTGAAAATAAAACAAGCAGGACAATGTCACTTGCTGTTTCCAACTTGCTTCTACTTTGTTTCTAATACTCCTGTGAAAGAGTCTTGGTTTAAAACTCTCAGCATTTCAGGAAGACATTTTATTCATTGGTTATCTGTCTCTCACTTTCCATTTTCTCATCTTCGGTTGCTTTTAAAGAATATTTGGGTCTAATTTATCTGCCATTTTCCCTTTGTATTTAATTTGGTCCATTTCTGTGCTTGAATTTGGGTTTTCAGTAAGATCGTATGCGATCTGTGCCAAGATGGAGCCAAAGTCTCTTCCCACATTCTTAAAATGTGTGGCACCAGGGACAGCAGACTCAAAATTCTGTGGCAGCTTCATTCAATCAGGAAAAGTCCAGTGGGTTTCACTTGGTTGTGTATAAATGTCAATAGCACACTTGGTGGTAGTCCCTGTGTTATTTGTTTTAAATTATATTTGATTTCATACTGTCTCCACATTCTCTGTTTTCAATATCCAGCAGATTTTTGTATTGACAAATGTGTGACATTTACAGGAAGCTGTTGTGGAGAAAACCTGAGGTTTTTCTGTATGGGCTGAGCATAGTTGTGGCTTCTGACCCTGGGGAGAGCTGTTTGAGTTAGGGATTATCCTATTAGATGGATGTTTCTAATAAAACTACCAGCAGCCAGAGAGCTTATCTGTATTACCACCACGCAGTTTCAGAGCTAACATCCCCCTCAACATGAAGGGGGTAAATCCTGAGTGTCATAGCTTGTTTCAAACTTGCTGTGGGCTCAGGTTGCAGCTGAGCTTCCGCAGTGACTGCAGCTGATCTGAACCAGGGCTGCTCTGCCCCTTCTGTAATCTGCAAGGTAAGCTAGTCCAGCCTGCTAAACCTGTAGCAAACCCCTTCAAAAAAGTAAGCGAATAGGTTTTTTCCAGCTTAGCAAGCTGGAACGGTTCTCCTTGGGGTGGGATGAGCATCAGTGCTGGCACAAACGAAAGGGCAAAAATGCATAGCCACAGGCAGGAACGAGCCAGGGACCACAGCAGCTCTTAAGTTAGGTTGAGTGGGCTGGATGGGAGCTGTGCCTTTTAAGGGTAGTTGCACTTCTTCAGGTACTTGCTGCCTCTGCTTCCCTTGCATTGAAAGTAGCTGTCGTATGGCCACTGAGTGAGTCACTTCCAGTGTCTTATCTGACCGAACACTCATTTGGCAACAGCAAAGAGTAGAGTTGCGTCACACCAGGGAACCAAAATGACTTGTTATATGGTGGCGTTGATGGCCACACTAAATCTGAGTGAGAGGAGTGGGAATAGACAGGCTGCGGGGAACAGACAGCATCTCACTCTCAGTCTGGCTCAGCTGAAACGGGAGTCTGCATGCTAAAGGCACAGCTCCCTAAGATACTGGGGAGAAACTGCTCATCCGTCTGGTTTGTCTGAGCTGCTTTGACGTGCTAGGGCAGTGGAAACCTAGCCCAGCTGGGTAGCCTCCTGTTGAGGTAGTCAAAGCAGCTCACAGAAGTGAAAGCGGTAAGTGCTGGAGCACAAGGCTGGGAGAGCACATGGCTGGGCAATGTGGGGAGAGGAGGAGGATCAAGACACGACAGCAACTACCCTCACCTATATAGTGGCTTGAGGTGCTGTAGATCTGAGCTTTTTTAATTAAAAATAAATGCTTTAATATGTATTTTTAAATTACGTGTTTTTAGTTAGATATGAATACGTGAATAAATGACGACTTCTGTTAGAGGTGCTCTTCTCCGTGTACCTTGTTTCAATCTGTGGTGAATGCTTGTACTGGCAGAATTGGTGTGGTGACATGCCACACAGGGAGGGAAGGGTTGACTGGGCTGGGCGGGGAAACGCTAAGGGTCAAACTGCCCCATGTTGGTTTTGCTAACTGGGAAAACATTCCTGCAACAGCAGACCACAGGGACCATAGCTCTGCCTCTAATTACTCATCCATCATTACTGTCACAACGAGACCATCTTTCCACTATCATTAATATTGGATGTGTGTACCCCCTGCTCACTAACCCTCCTTGCAAGATCCAAATTAGGCATGGATGTCCAGTGCCTTTTCTACCAAAGGAGACGGAGTATGTGATATGCCAATGTCATTGCTGTTATGCCAACCATGTCCCAGGCCTGCCCTGGTCCAGCACAAAGCCTGTCCCTGGAATGCTAACTATCAGGTTTTCTTGGCAAAATGGAACTGGCAGAGTGAATTCTGTGTAAGATCACAGCTTCGTGACTCATTTCTTTTGGAGTTTTTGATCCCATGCCAGGAGCTCCAGAGCTGGATTTGTTGCATCACTGAAAAACAGCCCAAGCACTAGAATGTTTTTAAAATCAAAGCCAAAGTTCAAGGCTTTGGTCACCATCAAACCTCACAGGAGACGCAAAATCTATGTAAAGACCACTATAAAATACACTTCAGATCTCCACAGATCTTAAAGATTTACTTATTTTAAGGTGTGGGCCCAGTTTCTGGGCTTATTTTTTTTTTTTTTACAGCGAAGCAGAGGATGATTCATTTTGTTCTGATGGCTGGCTTGCGCTTTGCTTTCTGGCAGACCAACAGGGCGAAGCACTCTGATACTCTTCAGGAAGGGTGACTGGTGAGTGGCACTTGGGAGACCTCACCAAGACCACTGCCCTGGTGTGCAGGAAGAAGAAAAGGCTGTTGGTATTTCTAAGCTAGAAGAGGTACAGTTACGACCATCTAAGACAACAAGTGAAGCAAGGGGTAAAAAATGACAGTCTTTTTTGCTAGACATCCTGATACCACTGGGAAAACAGAAAAGCTTTCAAATCACCCAAGACCTTTTCTATATCCCAAGGTAGACACTGGATAAAAACTTTTCCATGGCTTTTTCTGTGGAAAGCCATATTTCCCCATATGGTGGCAAATCCATGAGCTTGTGGCCGTGCTCACCCCAGTTATTCTCTAGCCTTTGGTACAATTTTTTTCAATGGTGCTTTTGTTCGTGGAACTGTGATAAGGGAGACCATGAAACAACCTGCCTTCACTGAAACCAGGTGTGCTCTCCTAGGAAGTGATGGAGAAGGGGGAATTGGTGGCAAACATGCTCCAAAAAAGCAGTTTCTTTCTTCCTCTTACCTTTTTTTCTGCAAAGAGACTGGTCCTTCTCTCAGGAGAGTATTTTCTCTCTATGTGCCTGTTTTTTTATGGGTCCAGAAGAAACTACTGATGAGACCTGGCTAGATAACAGAAACCACACTGGAGCAGAACTGGGGCAAAATTTGAATAACTGAGTACTGTTTTTCGGAAACTGCTGGAAACACTCGTCTCCCCTTCCTTTGGGCTGAAACTGTTTGCCATGCTCAACCAGGGCTGTGGTAGCTGCCCTTGCTGGAGGACATATCCTACTGGACCCTAAGCCAGGCAAGGGTGGCTCTGGCAGCTCTGGCAGCAGCCCCCGGTGTCCCGAAGGCAGTGTCAGTGCCCCGCTGCCCCAGCTCCACACCTCCCTGTTGCCTCCTCTTTGTTTTCCCGTTGTGATTTATTGGGTTGGGTTCTGTGGCTGCTTCTTGGCTGAGTGCAGCTAAGGTATGTAAATTGCTTTTTAACAGCTAATAAACTGCTGGAAACACTCGTCTCCCCTTCCTTTGGGCTGAAACTGTTTGCCATGCTCAACCAGGGCTGTGGTAGCTGCCCTTGCTGGAGGACATATCCTACTGGACCCTAAGCCAGGCAAGGGTGGCTCTGGCAGCTCTGGCAGCAGCCCCCGGTGTCCCGAAGGCAGTGTCAGCGCCCCGCTGCCCCAGCTCCACACCTCCCTGTTGCCTCCTCTTTGTTTTCCCGTTGTGATTTATTGGGTTGGGTTCTGTGGCTGCTTCTTTCCTGCGCGCAGCGAAGCGAGTGAAATTGCTTTTTGACCGCTACAAAGGCCCCCCCAAAACTTCAAAAAAAAAAAAAGTGAAACAATATGGTCAGCAGTGAGTTATAGGAGATCAAGAAAGCATCAAGAGGTGAAAGTCAGTGGCTGGCTGGCCAAGTCCTGCATGTGGTTAAAGCTCTGTTTAGAATAAACTGAGTGGAGAGCAAGTCTGATAGCTTCAAACTAGGATTTTAAAGGAGGGTGGCTGTAATACATACTTTGTGATCAAGACTTCTCCAAATCAGGCATATTTGCTTTTTACAGAAATTTCAAAAGCAAAAGCACAGTGTTTCAGTCTCCAGTGACATCTTACTACTTGTCCTGACTTGGTCGATTTTAAACAAGGGAAAATGACCACAGCAGGAGAAATTATTGTAGCTGTCTAGCTTCTCAATTTCTATTGTCAAAGCACCAGAAAGAACAGTGCAGGAGTTTTTAAGCATTGTCTGCACTTTATTTGCCTTCCAGTGCTTGATGTGAGGAGACTTACTCTCCAGTCTGCACTTGGACCTTTCTCTTGCTATGCTCAATGTTCCTGGTTTCCAGGATGCTCCTGACGACCTCATTTAGCACAGGTTTGGAGGAGAAGCATGGCTTTTTACAATTTGGCTCTGCAGATGAAGTTTTCTTCTCCTTTCCCAAGGGGAAAATTTTAATTTCTCTGTGTCACCAAGTTGTCCACTCTGTTAGGCTGATACTGAGGTCAGTCTGATTTAAACCAGAATGTTAGAGATCTAAAAAAACCCCCAAACACCAAAAACCCCAACCAAAAAAAAAAGCTTGGCTACACACAAAGTCACCTGGATGAAAACCTTCAAGTGGCAGTTGGACTTCAGCCAAAATCAGCATGGTTGTGTTCCACTGCCTGGTTGCACTGCCTGGCAAGCCCTTGGAGAGTGAACAGTGTGCAGTACCTGCCGGTCCATGGGCACTCACCTCTGCTTTGCAAGAGAGGTGCCTGTTTATGCATGAGGTGGTGGCATCCATCCTTCTTTCATCATCACCGAAGACAAAGACATAATGTAACGCGTTTTCCGGCATGAACATGTGCTAAGCGAAGTATTTCCGTACCTCAGGCATGCATGCCTAAGATCCTTGCACACACAGCCGACGGTTCCCCTCTGCCATTTCCCATCTCTCAGTCCCAGCCCCAAGACCTCGCCTGAGCCTGCCGGGGCGTCAGCCAGCCACTTGTGGAGTTACAGGCTTCAAATGTCATGGCTTAAAAGCCTTGTTATGGGCAAGGACTTTTGTGAGTGCCTGCTTGCAATAGCTTGGCTTTCCCTTCCTTTTTCTTCTCTTTCCCATCCTGCAGTCCCCCTTGCCCCACCCCAAATATCTTCTCCAAGACAGCAAACTCAAGGCTTCTGCTTGGGAAACATGGTGTCATTCATGTCTTTGAGGTAATGGTGCAACTCTGAGGGACAGACCAGTATTTGGATCCAAGGAGATTCTCTGTTTCTGAGCTCCATACCCACAACCACTGATGTTTATACAGCAAATATGATCCATATCAGTCTGCCACAGTGTGAAATGTTACAGTCCTTGGAGAAAAGAAATGAAAGGAGTAATGGCAGGTAGGTTCAGGGTTGGAGTTGCAAGAAAGTGTGTTTATCTCTACCGTGCAACCTGCTGCTTTTGCTTTTATTGCAGGGGGGGCAGTAGTTGTTGCTATCGCTGTAAAGCTCAAGGCTGTTCCTGAGACCTGGGGTGCAGAAAGCCAGCAAAACTGGCCTTTTAGTCTCAGGACTCACTTGGATATTTTCTTTGGTTTTTTTCCTGCATTGCCTTTGGTCCTGATTCCTTTATCCTGCTCCTCTCTGCTGCTGAAAACACTCAGCTGTTCTCACTGCAAACGCCACCCTAATCCCTCTTTCTTCTTGCTCTTTTTACCTTCTCCCCTCTCACTTTTATTTTCTCTTCTGCACCGCTTCTACATCCGTTTCTCGTCCTCTCTCCATCTCCAATAACGGCTCCATCAGGTATTATTTTTCTAGTATAAATCTATGAAATCTCAACTTTAAAAAAATTAATTAAAAAAATAAGTGCAGGTTTATAAAAGCCATCAGATATCTAATTATGTGCCTAGGCACTGTGGTGGCATACAAAATGGAGGGAAGAAGGCTAATCCTCCATGGAAGTTAAACACTCAACCCAATTAATATATTGTATTGTGCATTTTTATTGTGCATTTGTATCGGTACCTGATGTATCTTTGAGCATCTACATACTTCTGGAAAGCCATGGCTGATGTGGTTAACTTTATCCTTGTTCTCATAGCTTTGCTTGTGTGCCTTTGCACACCTTGTGGCTCTAGATGGAGAATGTGAAAGTTCCCCAGGGCTGGGACTGCATCCTCCAGCAAGTTTGAACAGGTTTCGGGGCTTTTTACAGACACTAAGACGTTACAAATAAACATGACTGGTAAGCCCAGTCTTACCATTCAGACTGTCAGCTGTAGAAAGCCACCAACCCCCAAAGGTCTTCTGGTAAGGAATGTAAAATAAAAAGCAAACAAATATGGATAATCACGCTGCTGGCTAAGATGTGTTACCAAAAATTACCTATGACAAACCTCAAAATTATGTGATTCATCCAAGCACCCAAGAAGCACTTACAAGAAACCACATGACTAATTATGCTAGAGGTCAGGGACAGTTCTATACAGTCTACACACGTAATTATAGACTTTACAAAAACCAACCCTTCTCCTCTCAAGGTAGATAATAAATGCCGTGCTGTTATTGAGAGAAGGTTATGAATTGCCTGGAAGAACAAACTCCTCCTCTTGGGCTCTTTTTTTCCTTGTCATTTATTCTTTGCACAGCACCTAGCACAATAGCTAGACAGGCAACAAAAAAACTAAACAGCACAGACCGAAATGTGGAAGGCCAGAATTGCCTCCTGCCCATGTTGATTTCAGTGTGGTGGTATTTCATGTGGGTGACTTCAGCCGTGTTACGCACACGAAGGCAAAAGCTGACCCTGGCTTCCTAGCTGAAATTTAGCGATACAACCCAGATTAGTAGGATGGGAATCCAAGCAGAGAAGCTGACAAGCCTCCGTGGAGTTGTAAGTGATGTCCCTGGAAGGGAGGTGAAATGCAACGACCCCATCCCTCATGGCAAGACAGTGCTTCTCCTGTCAGCTGAAATGTGGCTTTGAAAGCATTAAGATGTTGTCACTTTGGTGGGGAGAAAATCATGTCTAAATCTGAATGCGTTTGATGATACTATAAGCCATATAAAGCTATAAGCTAATTATCACAGGAAACTCCCATTTCAGTTATTACAGCAAAATTTCAGTGCCTATGTACCTTTGAAGAGCTGGAACAAAGCAACTGGGTTTCCACTTTCACAGTTTACCAAATGTGGCACTGATGGTGAGCCATATGGTGATGTAAAGGACAGAGATATATTTGTTTAAGGAACCTTCAGGCTGAATTTCCAGCTTTGTGAGTGTTGAGAGAGAGGAAAGGGGGAAGCTCTGAGGAAAACAAATGTTTCCTGAACTTTGAGTTTCTTTGCTTTGATATATTACCAGATTTTTCTGTGATGTGACCAGTCCTCCTTTATAAACTTCGCTTTATCTCAGTGACATTTTGCATCTAGAAAATGATTAAGCTGTCATATTTGGGGACTGGAAAGAGCAAAGGGCTGAAAGAGTTTGTTCTACCTGTCAAGTTACTCAGTTACAGCTGAGTCCCTTTGCAGACATGCATTTCCACTGGTGTATGCATGCACCGTGTGCTGGCCTTTGCCTGTTCCTCACACTATGGGATCTATAGATATAAAAATATGTATCTATAAATCTATATGTATAAAAAATATATCACCTGATGAGAAGGACTGTGGGACTCAGCAAAGTTCCCTATTACTTATTAGCCAGCCAGAGGTCTGGCTTGTCTGTCTCTGTCCTTGGCAATAAAACAAAGATGAAAGGTAGCCGCTTATTTGGAGGCAGACTTGAAAGTACAGTAGCTATCTGAGGCCCTCGCCTTATCAAAGGCTGGGACAGCAATAACAGTACTAGATGGAGCAACAAGGACGTAGTAGGCTAGGCTGTCAAACAGTTACACCTTGTGCGCAAACAGCAGTTTCACATCCCAGCGGGCACCAACACAGTTGGCAGCTGAAGCTAGGCTGCAGCAGACGGCGCCTAACTGTGGTACCAGCCTAACTGTGGTAGCAGCCTCCTTCTCCAGGACTGGGCACAAGGGCAAGGTTGGGCAGGGCATCAACTCCTCAAGTAGGGGAACCTTTCCGGTAGCCAGCTTGCGAAGTTCAAGGCTCCTAGGCAGAGCTCATGCCCCAGGCTACCAGTGGAAGCTCAGCTGTCACCAACCTGGGTCTGCCAAACTGGGAGAGTCATTGTGCACAGGCTTTCTCAACTAGAGTCCCACAGATCAGCCCCCACTCAGGCTGAAAGCAAATGGCAGTGAGGACAGCCTTCTTTATGGATGTTAAAACTGTCATCTCAAATGCTGGCAGGAGAGTGGGACGTGGGAACTGTTGCTCTTATGTTTTAGGGGCAGTGGATCACCCTTTCAGAGATGACCATCAGAGTTTCGAACTTCAAGCTTCCTCAAGCACCATGTTGAAGTCATAAGGAGTCTAGCTGATCCTGGTGGAGAACTCCTGCGCTGAGCGTTGACTTGAATCAATGACTCAGACAAAAAGATGGGGCCTCTCTAAAGAAGAAATAGACTGAGGTACTGAATCAGTCACTGTAGCTTTTGTTTGCCTCATGAAACGATTTTTTTTCAGCTGGTTAAATTTGTCCATTCATTTCTATAATGCACTATGGCTAGATGTACCTGGCTTACACAATACAACCAGCAAATGTGGCGGAAATGGTAGAAAAAAGTGCTCCATGCAACACTATAACACTAGGAGAGTCACCTGAGAACGTCCTGACCAGTGAAGACTGGCTGAGGGGCCCAGGCCCATGGGACTGAGACTCAGCAACTGGATTTTGACAGTAAAGGTCAGAGACGAGCATTAACAGGATATCATCTAGAAAGCAGGTGTGGTGGAAGGCACACTGAAGACTTTGCTTCAAACGCACTGAATAACCTGGGTCCAAATGTTGCAATGCATGGTGCTAATGAATGGCTCTTTCTGGAGCATAAGGTCATGCTTCCGCTCTTGCTCTATCATGAAATTAGTAAGTGAAAGTCAGAGCGCCAATTTCTTGGTAGGTAAGTCAACCAAATCTTTGGAGTTGGGAGTGCAGTGTTAGTGCTGGAGTTCGAATGTTTCTTATTCCCATTCCTCTCTACAGATCAGTTTTTCAGATAGAGAAAGGAAGCAGAAAAGATCCACAGAGAAGCTGTTAAAGATACAACATACACAACAGCAGACATTGAACTGACAATACTAGCATAAAAATATGTTTGCCTTGGGTCACAAGGACTTCATCAGGAGAGGACACAATATCCAATACTGTCTTAGTTCTGTGGCAAACATACTTTTCCACTGCAGAATAATAGTGATGTGCTGGATGAATGTACAAAGATTTGGTAAAAGTATCTTGATAAGTTTTAAGGAGCTTTTAATAAATTAGTTGAGTATATTATTCTTGGTGAATAATTTTCCAAGTCTCTGAGTGATGCTTCAGGTAGCAAAAACTGGGGGTAGTAGGTTGCGAAAGACCTCTCAGAAAAAAATCTCCAAATGCATTTTCAAAAAGCATGCATCAGCCTTGCTTAGAAGCCCATCTCTATTACACAGCTGATGTTTCTGGCAACCTGAAGAGTTGCTGGACCCAGGCTACGCAGCATTATGTAAAGTGGTTTGTTTCATTTCAATCCTGATAAGAAAATTCTTGGAAGTTGCTTAAAAAACAGTAACTATGGTGCTGATTTTTTTCATTTTGCTGCTATGAAGCAAGTCCCGAAGACAGCCAACGTGGTGAGAGAGATGATGGCTAGTTTGAGATCCTTCCCTATGTATTTTCTCATTCCTAAGGGTAAATGAAGAAAATTTTTGAAATCTTAAGCTTGGAGCATTTTTTCCTACTCATATATGTCATGCTAGTGGTCAGCATTAATGCTAAGACCAAGGTTTTAAATCACATATTTAACCTGAAAATGTCTGGGGTGGCAGGGAAAGAGGAGGAACATGGGAAATAAGTCTGGAAATGACATCTGAAGCAGCTGAGTCCTGTTTCCTGACGCCATGGGAAACCACATAGTATAATTCCTTTCATACATTGATCAATTTTTTTTTTTAAATGGGGTAGAAAGTTTTCTCCTGCTGCTGCTTTTGAAAGCTCCTCCAAAACTTCCTTCCTCTGATGGTTTGAAACATTCTTCTGATTTCCTGCATACATTTCTCTAAGGGTAGCTTATATGCATTACTCTGTGCAAACATTGTCTTTAGCTTAAATAGCTCTTCTCTTTCCTGTATTTTCAGAAAGGGAAGTCATATACCTGCTGAGATTTTTTCCCTAGGCTAAAAAAGCTAAATAAGCCACTTTCTGTTGGCTTTTTTGTGTGAAATCACTTGTTCCATTTGTCTTAATTTCTTTTGATAGAGCTAACTCAGTTCAGCTTTTGGAAATTATCACTCTTATAATGGTTCCAACTTTTAGGACCTACTTCTTTTTGATAATTACTCATTTTTTCCCATTCTTTGCAGCCACTCCATGTACACCTTCACTGAAGTCCTTTTGTGCAGCTCTTGGAGTCTGAGTTCATCAGCATTGGACTCCAGTGACCAGAGCTGCATGCAGCATGCAGGAGGACCTCTTAACATTGCCTGCTATGGAAACTGTTATTACTTATTTGCCACCAATGACCTACCAGTTTACGATAAAAATTCTCTAAATGCATGGCCTTAGACTTTGCACTGAATTATTACATACCGCTATTTGCAGCATTTTGGGGTAGAGCTTAACTTTTCCTGCCAGTTTTAGTGCACCGAGCTTCATCAAGTTTGCTGTTGCTGTGGATAAAACCATTTTCATACCTATGGAGTCCCTCCCATTTGCCATACTGCCTTTTCGCGGCCATGTTTGGCCTTATCCAGGCTGCAGACAGCCATAAAGAAAGTGTACTGGTTTTAGACCATGTCTAGGAGGTGCCTAATCTCTGCCTCATGTTCTCCCTCTTTCTTCAACATCTGCTACTTGTTTCAATTTCCTTTCATGCTCTAACTCAGCTCAGCTTGGAGAAAAATTCTCACTTTAATCTCTAAATATTTTGGACTCCAAGACATAGCTGTCTCTGCTGATTAGACTATTTTCACAATCCTAGTAACTTACTCTGAATCAATTATTCATCCAGGGAGGTATGAATGAATTTGGAGACAGCAAATGGAGAAAGGGTAGGAGCAATACAAGTTGGCCCTATATTAACCTCACCTCCCTATTGCCTGTGGGTAAAATTAATACAGAGATGCTTGACTGCGTTTCCCATGAATCAACAGCAAGTGTATCTGTAATTCTGAAAACAGTTTTGCTCCTAGTGAACACCCTCATGGTGAAAACAAACTAAATTAAAATTGCCTCCAAGATTTTCTTTTTCCTATCTTCAGCAGCAGAAACCTAGAGGCCTCTCACGGAAGTGACGGGAGCTGCTGGTTAAAACTGAGAGTGGAGCCCCGCTACCAGTCCTTCGTGGTGATTTAGACAGATAATTAATCAGGTAACAATTCCACTGTTGAAAGGTCTGTGGGGCTGGGATCAAACCAACTCAGCACTGCAGGCAACTGTCATGAGATAAAAAGATAAGATGAATGAGTTTATGTTTGTATAGCACTTGGAATGCGCGGAGTCCAATATAGATGTAAAATATTATTACTAAATGCACGAGCGCTTTGTCATGAGGAAATTTCCTGCAAAAGCAACTGAATGGATGAACTCCAGAGACCCAGATGGGTCAGGAAAATAAATCATGTCAGTAAAGCAGTACCCTTTCCTGGGCTGCACCCTACTCTCCCGTGACAATGTCCCCTGGTCAAGGTTTATACCTGCATGCAGTGGCCATAGCAACACCAACGATGACAAATACAGGAGCTCGCTTGTGCCAGGTAGGTGAAACCCGGAGAAGCAGATCTCTAGGTTCCCATCAGAGTGGGAAACCGCTGATACCAGGTTTTGATCTTTCTGCCAGTGCCAGCCAGGGGCTTCAGCTTGGGGGCTGCCCAGTGAAGAGGGGACTGTGCAGACAGTGAGGTAAGGGTGATGCTAGACCCACTGGGACTCTTGATATTCAACTACACAGCAGAGGGAGATACGTTTGTCCACCGAAACATTTAAGAGTCTTTTGGCAACTAACTTCTTGCACAGTGCCCTCCTACCCCTCGGACAGCTGCTTTGCTCCGGTCAGCAACGTGGAGTGGGCGCTGGAGCAGATCCACAGCCCAAGTGAGTCAACCTGCTCAGAGGCTGAATGCTGTCAGAGCCCCATCCCTGGGCAGCTACCACACTCGCAGCGTGTTACGCCAAGCGCTTTGCTGGCTGAGTCGCTGTATGTATAAACTTTCCCATGATCATCTGGGCAGCTTTTCTCATCCCCTCAAGCACAAAGCTTGTAAATGGGAACAATGCCACTAAGACAAATTTCTGTGGGCAGAAAGCAACAGATACGCTCAAGTGACTTATTCACATTTACCACTGTGATTGTGTGTTCTGACAGAGTCATTACAGAATCTCTCCCAGAGTGCAGTTAGGTTAGCTGATGTTTCAGACATGTACCAGCAAAAGCAAAAGGATTACTTGTGGATGATGTGGGGATCAATCACATATCCAAGGCGCAATTCAGGATTCAGCCTTGCTAAGGTTGTTCTTGTACAATGTGCTTTTATCGCTCACTTTCTTTCCCATCATGATTTTGTGCCATGGGAAGTTGTCACTGGAAGATTTGACATCCCATGCTTCTCTTCCCAGATACAGAGAGAAAAAAGGAAGGCTAGCTGGCAGCTACCGTAAAGTCACCGGTGTGGATTTTAATACCAGGCAGGCTCCTTTGTAACCCTTTGGTATACCATATTGCTGTGGAGCTGCAAAGAGCCCTACTGCAAATGAGTACCAGGCTAATTGAGAACACAGGCTTAAAAATAGAGGTGTCTGGCAAGTGATGATTTTCCCACAGAAACATCAGGTTTTCATAAAAAAACCTGAGAACATGGAAGTTTTAAGTATAATGCAGGAAGGTTTTGGGTTACCAAGCTTCGATTTTATGTTCTTCTTTCTGACCAACACTGAAGATTTTTTTTGAAAACTATTTCTAACAAAAAAATATTGGTTTCTCCAAAGAAAACTACAGCTACTGACAAAATAATTAAAAAATCATTAAAATGTTAGGTTCAACTTACACTTTTTTCCTGCTTATCTGCTTTCCTGCTTCTTTCATTTTTCTATTTTCTGTCCTCTCCTTCTCTTGTGCAGCCCACTTGCTGGTACTTATGTGGTAACAAGTCCTACTAAGGGAAACTAGCACTTCCACGTTCCTTCTTAACTCAGTTCTTCCCCACTGCTTTTTCTCTTTGTTCATACTTGTTACTGTTTTTTTTTCTTTTTCTCTTTGTCTTTCCTTATCATATTCCTCCCCTCCCTTTTTTGTCCAGCACTTAGATGTCTTTAATAATCTTTGTTCCTTCCTGGTTCCATCTTTTATTCTTTCTGCCACCTTTAATACCTGTGCTTTCATTTACTTGTCTTCTCCTTAGATATTACCGTCTGTTGGCAATCTTTCCCATCTTACTGTTTTTTTTTTTCTTTTCTCTTTGTCTTTCCTTATCATATTCCTCCCCTCCCTTTTTTGTCCAGCACTTAGATGTCTTTAATAATCTTTGTTCCTTCCTGGTTCCATCTTTTATTCTTTCTGCCACCTTTAATACCTGTGCTTTCATTTACTTGTCTTCTCCTTAGATATTACCGTCTGTTGGCAATCTTTCCCATCTGTGTCTCTGAATAGCACATATTCCATAGGGCTTTAAAAAGGAGAATCAATTTTTCATCACAATACTACAAGAGCTCAAAAAGTAAATATTATTATATCCATTTTACGCGTGGAAAAAATACAGGCCGAAACATTGACTAGTATGACCAAAGCCATGAAGCAATTCATCATTAGAGCTGATGTCTCCTTCAGCCCATCTTGTGTTCAGTCTATTAGACTGTTTTGCTCCTTCTACGGCTGTGATACTCTATTTTATAACTTTCTGGAAGCACTTTGACACTGGACTTCTGCAAGCTCCAACCCTACTTTACTATTCATCTTCCATCACTTGGAACTCGCCCCAGAAACTCTTCCTCTTGTCTACATCACCAGGCAGCGGCAGAAGCAGCTTGCCTTAGGGCTGCTGGGTAAGAAAGCACAGCCTTCAGCATCTGAGTTCACTACTTGTGAACATACAATGGGAAGTACAGAAAAAATAGTTGTGAAGATCCAGGAATCTTCTTTCCACCATCTCTCCTTGGAGCCATGGAAGGATACAGATTTGAGCATGTGGGGCAATGACATGTGAATAGAGTCTGAGGAGCTGAAGCCAAACCATCATACCCACAGAAAACTTCAGATACTGCAGGATGAGCTGGACTGCTGGGAGAATAAGCAGTCTGCCCTAAGAGGAGAAACAAGAATGGGCTAACAGACACACAGCATTTTCATTTGGGTTGCTTAGGCTGAGTTTCGGATTCACTAACCTGGGTATTTTTCACATGAGTTTGAGTTTCAGAATGAAAGCTTGCATAACGATAACAGGCCTGTGAGAATAGAGAAGGAACTTGCCCCTGCTTCAGACTGTGAAGGGTTAGTACTTGAAGACTGCAAATTACTTACATGTGCATAATGTGTGTGAGTGGAGGATTTTTTTAATCTTAAAACCAAAGTATGTATCTGGGTCCAGCCCGTTGGGCATGCAAGTACACCATATCTAGGAAGTTTTTTCTCTTGGATGCTGCAGATGAGAGAAATCTGATAAACCTTGGAATGCATTTCCAAGCAAAACCTCCTAACTTTGAGGGGCCACAGTGATTCTATTTTGTGTTGGGGCCATGTGTTAAATATAGATCTTCTATTTCTAGCACAAACTCTCTTCTCACCACCCCAAATGAGTTCAGTATAGTTTCAAGGAAAAGAGATAGGCTAAGCACAGTTCAGATCAAACATAGCATGGGTTTTATGCTTTTCCTCATCCTTTCTGGGAGGCTCAGACATTTCCAGAGGAGAGGGGTGGGAGACAGCTGCATTCCTCAGGCAATTGAATCCTTCCCTTTCATGGCACGGGCTTGGGCTCAGCAATCTGTTCAATGCAACCCGCATGCAGGCCATGTTTGCGGAGGCGCTGGAGAGCAGAGGTGAACATCTACAGTGTGCTGTGTCTCCTTGAGGTGAGCACGGCGTTCACCCCACAAATCACACAGCAGACCTCAGAAACAGTGACTTTCGTGTGGGTTACCTTGACATGTTGGCACTCACCAGGCTTTCATTCTGTGCCACCCATCCTTCTCAGGGCTGCAATCCTGTTAGCTCTTGTACGCTAAGCATGTTTGGGCTCGAGTGGGTAACCAGCAGAGAGAAGGCAGCGCTGGAGGAAGCGGGGCTGGTGACTCAGTGGGTAGCATTCTTCCCTCTGAGTCAGTATTGAACCAAGCACCCGCATGCGGTGCTAAGGGGGGCTGTTCTAAAGCTGCTGAGTTTTGGACACGACTGAGAAACCAAGCTCCTAACCACTTATGGCTTTTGAAACGTCTGTGGTCCTTTCTCAGCAGCAGTGGCATTTACCCAGTATCTTGCTCACATTCCAGCGTGGAAAATGTATTTCACTCACCTCCAGCTCCCTCTGTTACTTCAGTGAAACAACTTATTCTTCACTACTGCAGCACAATGCATTAGTAAGGATATGAAGTATTTCATGTTGCCTTTTGGCTTTAATACTGGCCAAAATGGCTTGCACACACATGACAAAACTTTTTTCATATGCCATTTTTCATACGTATCAAGGGATATCCTGGGTGTCCTGCCCATACATGCACAGTACTCCCACAAATGTTAATCAGAAATCTGCATAGGTAAAAAGAACATCACACTCCTTAAAGCCCAGTTTATCACAGGGCAAATAATGCCAGGGGCTAGCTCTTGACTTCATCATGCAAAGTCCTTTTGTCCCCATCAGTTCACAGTGAAGTGCAAGTATTACTTAGTGTCACGAAGGCAACAGCCTTCATCACAGACAGCTTCTCATGAGGCAGCGTGCCTGGTCTGAATAGGTCCAGATTCTCCTTTGTGTCCTGTTGCCATTACCATCCACAGCAAATGTGATCTTCAAAGGCGACCAACTCTGAAACGTTTGTGCTTGAGCCCACTTTGTACCTGCTTTTCTCACTTGTTGTGGCTGACATGCCTCACTACATGCCTCCCAATGATGGAGGAAGAGGCCTTGTATGCCAGCATTGAAACACACATGCTGCCCGATACTTGCTTTGTTTGATATGTGATGACAGCTCTTTATAGGTGTCTGAGAAAAACAAATGAATGAAGAAGCAGTTCCTGGTGACCTCTGCCAGCTGTTGACAATACTGAATAATTTGCTTTTCCTGAAACAGACCTGATGCCTCTTGTGGATGATGTGGCGCGTAGGTGTTGTGTCAATCAATAAAAATTAAAAGTTGCTGAAGGGCAGGAACAGCAGCTGTGAGATTTCTTACTGCTTTTCGTTCACAGGGAAATGGTATCAGACTCTGCTTTAGTGGCTTGTGTGATTTACTGTCACATTTATCTCACACGCTTTAGCAAGGACTTTCACAAGCAGATTGATTTTAGACCCCAGCTTTTAAAGGTGTAAGACAAATGGTTCATTCATAAAAAACTTATTTGTGAAACCTGTTTAGCATCTAAGCAGGTGTCCTGATTTGTAAAAACTACTAAGCAGTTTGCTCTGTGGGAACATTTTTATTGTTCAATCCAGGTCAGTCTCCCTGATTATGAGATTTTTGCTTAGAAATCACATGACTTCACAATTTTGGAAGGCGTACAGGATAAGGGATGAATGGATAAATGATTTCACCCCCCTTGTGTCACAGGCAACTGCATCATTTATAATAACAAGCTCTATATAACAACATAACTTTATAACAACATCAAGCTCATCTTAAAGGTAGGTAGAGTTTTTATCCTTGTGACTCTGTTCAGAAGTCTGTGCCAGAACCTCATGGGTTTGATGATTGTGCATTTCTTCTAATATGCTTTAACTGGTGTTTGGGGGTGGGTAGGTTCTCCACGCACCAAAGGGCTAGAAGCCTGCTACTGTAACAGGAGGGATCAGACGTTCAGGTAAACTATTTTTCCAACAGCATCAAGAAATCCTCGCTATCATGGATGTATGTACAGCCTAGTGGTGTACAGAAGCCCCAACTGCTCGGAGACCCTTCTCTGAATCAATGTGTTTATATTCCAAGAGTACCTCTAGCTCCCTGCACTGGCCAGAAACCCCCTTCTTCTTCACTCCAGCTCCTTCCCCTGGACCACAAGCACCATGAGACTTGCAATGAAATGCTGGGAAATGGCAAGGCTAGAACCAGAGGTGACCAGCAGTTTTGGAAGTCAAAGCTGGTGACTTGGTACTTCTATGTCTATCAGTCCTGAGCAGTCAGGAACTAATTTCTGCAGTCGGAGTGCCATTGTCAGGGCCTGGGATTGGCATCTTCTTCTGCAGTAGCTGATACGAACTACTTCGGATGCAGGAAGCAGCACACACCAACCATGGGATGCCCCAGGTCCCTCTACAGCAATGGCTGTTAGCAAACATCTCCAGTGCTAAGCAAGCAGGGAGAGAGTAAAGTGGCGCTCCCCTCCTGCAATGCTCCCGTGTCAAATACATTGGCAAAACCCTTGTGCATGAAAATAATCAAATAGCTATATTTAGGTATTCCTAAGATAAAAGAGAGAGTTTCTCTTCTGTTTGAAACCTCTTTACCATGAGGTCTGGTTAAAATATTTCTATTGAAATTATTCTTTAGCAGGAAGAGGCATTTCAGGCAGAGCGGATCTAACAGAAGAGTGGATTCAGTGAGAAATATCTTCATGCTACAGAATACTTAGACATTTCACTGGAAAACAGAAATGTTTTCTGACAAAAGGATACATGCTGTGCAATGTGTTATTCTAATGCAACACATGAGAAGTTCTGCCATAGAGCCCTCGAGGAGATACCCCAAGCTATCTAGCATTGCCATGTTGCTTTGTCTTTACAATAACTTCTCTAAAACCTCCAGGTAAACTAGCCTAATGATGATCCACAACCAGGAGGGGAGAATGGGCACACGAGGCACCCAGAATTACACTGTCATAATGTGGCATATCTACCTCATTCCATATTTCATTTATTGGGCAACGTAGCTGAGGTTTTGGCTTTCAGTCAAAAACAAGGATTTTCCCAAGAAGAGAAATTGGATGAGGAATTAAAGAAACCCCACAAAATGACCAAAACACCTCCCAAGCACCATTTTCCACTATTCATATTTTAAGGAATTAAATGCGGTTTTAGTACAAGGAATAACTGTACGGTAGCCCTAGGGTTATGAACTGGATAAGCTATTAGGAATTTTCCATTTCTAACTGATTGCAATCTCACATCAGTGTAACTCTGCTCACTTTAATGGAATTACTTCAGAATTACTCTGATGTGAAAGCAGAACAAGGTCCTGTGATTCTATAACTATTTATACTAAGCTGTTTGCATATGCCTCTGAGAGGAGCAGCTTCTAAGAAAATATAGTGGAATTTATAGCCCATTTTTCATCAGTTCAGTTAATCAGTTTACTCTGGTCTACTGATCACTTCTGCTGCTTTGCATGTGATTGTCCTTATAAGTGAGGTCAGCTTTATAGGGAAAGAAAATATCCTTTATAAATCCAGCTGGTATCGTTAGAAGAAAATAGGCAAGTTGGGCACCTATAAAGTTTTTTTCTAATCTTTTTAAAGACAAAGTTTTCCCTGTAATTAAGCATTTATTCTTCTATGTTATAGTTTCTAAGAAAAAATGGGTTGTAGTTATAAAACCCTAAGCCGGATCTTGATTACTTCTCCTTCTGTCAATAGGAAGCTAGCGCTTACCTGGCTGGCATGACAATTCATCCTTGAAGGTTTGTAGAAACACCCTAAGGTCCTCACTTACAATATGACATATGGTTCTCATCCGACTAAATACGTAAGACTGTGTTTAGCTTTAAGCATCATGAATAGTATCACTGAGGCGATTAGTGTGCTTGCATGCTCTGAGGCACTGTGGTCTGGTTGTGCACCCTCTTCTATTGCAGATCCCCTGAAAGTGTCAAGAGGATCCGCTGCCCGGCTCTTCCCTTTCGCTTCAGCCTTATTGTCAAAGGATCTCCTTAAACGTGTTAGCAGAGTTGTTAGGCAGAGAAGTGGTCTTCAGTGGTTTCTTAGCTGCACTGTGAGCATGGTGAGACAGGGCAGAAGGGGTTGGAAGGGCTGAAGCTCCTTCTCACTAGCTCCTTCCTGCGTGGTGTATCTAGCATATATATGAATGGCAGGATGTGGGCCATACAGTCAGAAAGTCACAGAATAATTTAGGTTGACAGACATCTCTCAAGTCCAACGCCCCACTTAGAGCAGAGCTAATTTCACTTCTAAAAAAGGTTTTTCAGGGTATTCTCTAGCCATGTTCTGAATATCCCAATATTCATATGTAATATACCAGTAGGTGCAGGACCAGTTACGTATAATGGGACAAAATAGAGATGGGTTTGAGGGCTGGAATCAGATGTGGTTCAGGGCTGGAACCAGATTTCAAATGGACTTAAGCTTCAGCGATTTTGTACTGTTGCCGTGGCCTTTTTCTCTAAGGGTCTCTGAAAATCACTTTAAATGGAGAGGAACAGTTTAACCAATCTAGTTCCATAGGGCTGAATCTAGCAGTTATCAATATCCCCAGAGGAAAAGAAGTAGCTTCTGCAGTCTCTTGATTAACTGAGCATAAAATGAGCAGCCCTCCCCTTTCTGTTTTAATTAGATATGAATGAACCAGTTCAAACCACATAAAAATTGACTTCTGACTCCTCTGCGTGTACATTAACCACTAGGTCACGGTTTTATTTTTTTCCCTGAGAAAACCAATTTTCCCAGAACAGGAATGACATTTAGAAGTACTCCCACCATATTTTTCTCCATCCCAGCGCTTTCTTACGCACGGCTGTCCAAGTGGCAGGAAGACCAATGGGCCGTGACACCAGTTGGTGGTCGGCAAGCACCAGCAGATGTAGACGCTTAGGTGGTCACCTGCTGCCCTTACAGCCGCAAAGGGAAGG
>NW_008796215.1:2898019-2904554 GCF_000699145.1 Aptenodytes forsteri | reverse complement strand
GGGGGCGAAGGGCCACGGGGCGGGCGGGGGGTGCCTTAGCGCGGGCACCGCTGCCCTCTGCTGGGTGCCGCCGCCCGCTGGGGCGTCCCGCCCGGGCACTCGCCTCCGCTCGCAGCGGGTCCGGAACCGGCACCTTTGCTGCTTGCTGAGCTCTGCCAGGGTCTCTGCAAGCCGGGCACCGCCTTTGCGTGCCTCTAGTCCAGGGGCAGAGCAGGGGAGGCACGGCTTCTGCAGGGATGGAAGCACTTACTGAGAGGGTCGAATGCGAGCTGCCATTGCACCAGCTGTAACCACCTGTGTCCTGGCTGTTACCCCAGCATACCCTCTGGGATAGCAATGCAGCTTTGCTTCTTCCTCATTGAGTAAAGAAAGCATGCATGTGTGTATTATTTGCTGCGGAGGAACAGTTGCACTGCAAATTTATCCATCCCATGGTAACTTGTTCCTGTATTTGTATCTTAGAAGTCTGTCTCAGGTGAACTCTGATTTCATTCCTCTGAACACTTTCATTTGGTTGTGATAAATACCTTAAGCCAACATTCCTACTGATGCTGTTGCAGAAGTTGGAATATGTGCTTGATAAGAGCTGATGCATCCTGCATTTGGGAGACATGCAGGCTGGAACCACGTCCTACAACATCTCATCTGACAGGACTGATCATGCAGGGGGAATAGTGAAGTAAGAAGAGAGAGCAAATGTTGTGGCAAACACCTTGAGAGAGATCTGAAGACAAGTTTCCACACATGTTGTTTGAAGCAGAAAATATATGTAAATCCCTGTATCACCAGGATGTTGCCTGCACAAGAAAAATGCTATAGTTAGGAACTGCACAGGGAGAGTGAAAGTAATTCTCTTCACCCCAGACAAGAGCAGTTGTGTTGGGGTGAAAGTTCTTTGTATTTATGGTAGAAATCTCCCTGTGGAGAAGGGCATCTCTTGAGATATTAGGCATCTTTGTAGAGATTCAAACAGGCTTGATAGAGGTGCAAAATGGGTGATCTTTTTTAAAAAAGGAATTCCACCTGTACCGAGAGAGGTGTAGAGCAGCCTGATGAAGAAAGGAGCAGATGTCATATAAACTGTGTGATGCCAGTAACCAGTTTGGCTCTGTCACAGCCGAAGGCCCTAATTTCAATTTCATGTAAGTTAGTAAGACCCCTTTAGACCCCCATATGAAATCACCAGTCCTTTAGGCAGAGAGACCAAGGGCTAGCAGCTACTTTTGGGAAGCTGATGAAGATCCTGTTAAGAGTAAGCTGATCATGGGATGCTCTTATTAAACAGCAGGCTTTGCAAAGGCAGGACAGCAAGTGGCTTTGCCTTGGTGCCTGCAGAGTGACTATGACAGTGGAGGGGATGAGGACAGGTGTCAAGAGTGCTTGGCATGCAGAAGTTCATTCCTGGTGGTCCTGCTCTAAGTGAGTAGGCTCATCCAGTCTCCTGTGGCCAGGTCACAACTTCTTCTGTGCAAATTGTTGCTGGCTCCCTTCTGCAGTCAAATGGAAGATGCTCTGTGTCAGTCATTCACTGTGCTGGGATTGGGGCATGCAAACTATACAAGGGCCCAGCTGGGGTGTGCCAGAGACCTGTGGGGAGATGGGATAGACTGTGCTCCAGGAAAAGTAGGGAAAGCAAAAGGGGTCAGAGACCTGGTCCCTGTGGGCTGCACAAACTTTCCCACAGGCTACCTGAAGCACAGGGGCTGCCAGCTGGCCAGCACTGGACTAAGGGCTTGACCCCCTGCCCTCCAGTACTCAGGCATGCAATCACTTTGCAGGTCATAAAATGAGCCACGGTGCCTGACGTGCATTCACATATGGAAAGGGAGAGCTGACCTCTGAGTGTCGCCTGAAGGAAATGGTGCAGGCTGCTCTTTTCTGAAGACCCCTCGAATTTTGACCTTCCATTGTAAAAAGGCCAGGATTCTATAGAGCTCTAGCACGCTCTCGCTGTCTCGCTGCCTCTTCCACTGAGAACATCTACCCATAAAACCAGCCCCTGTGCATTTGGCTAGCTATAGAAAACTGTATAAGGGCTTATTTCTCCTTTGACAAATCCCAAAGAAAGTCTCACCCAACCAAGAGCTTTAAAAGCATACAAAGCTCTCATAATCGAAGTACAATTTTAAAATCCTCAGCCTTTTAGATAAACCTGCCCAAGCCTGTCCACCTAATTAATGAACAAAGCTGCCAGAGAGGCAGAGCCTTGAAATGGAGTTTGTATCATAAACAACATGAAAACTAAATTCAGCCTAGCTGGGTGATGCATACAGATGCATACAGGAAACTGAAAATCAGTGTGCAAGTGGTAGTACTCAGAGCACACTGGAGTCTGATAGGGGTCAGAGATAGATTGCTGTTAAAATTGGTTGTATCTGTATCTGTAAAGAGGTGTGTGTGGGGATAAGCAGTACTACATGTACCAGGCTATGCAGGTGCATCTTACAGTGTGGAATGGATATGCAAGGACAGCTTGAGCTACTGAAACTTCTGCAAGTAATTGCTAGCTGATATGAGTAAGAAGATCAAAATTTTGGCAGATTATACAACTGCACAAGTGGTGGAGATGGACAGACAGTACAGCGGGAACTGGAAATCTGGTTAGTCGAAAAGAAGCTTCTCACACATCTGGAAGAAAATACTCAGAAATCTAACTACTCAGCAGGAGGGTGGAGTTTGGAAAGCAATCAATGCTGAGGGACTCCAGGGTGATAAGGGCAAAATAAACATGAGCTTCCACTGTGCTATGGCAGAAGGAAATAAATGCAATGTGGGGCTTTACATGAAGAGGCAAGCGAGGAGGTGAGGAGGAGATGGGCAGATCTGTGAAAGGCACCGGAGTACTGCATTGTAGTAGGGCTTGTGTGCAGCCATGGGTTCCTTACTTAGCCAGAGATTCGAGTATATCATAAACTTGAACACTTAAGACTTTAGGGGACTTGGGGCACACATGAAAAGCAGAGGATTTTGAACACATTTAGACACATGTAGGTAACTGGAATACCTTTAATAATCTACCCTGGGAGTTGCATTGCTGATGGGGAATGGGTATATATCCATTCTTTAAGATAAATACTATCAGGACTCCAGGAGTGGCAAGAAGACAGAACAATCTGCAGCACTGCTGTTTAACATCAACTCAGGAGAAGGAAGAGGAAACATGTTGGGCCAAGTTCTGATTTCAGTTTTTACAGCTTTTGCACCAGAAAGCTCTCCCAGAAATCCTGGGAAGGCGGTGCTCTACTTATGAGAAATGTGGGTCTTTCATGGCCCATGGTATGGGAAACAGCTTGTGTATCAGTGGCAGCCTTCAGAGGAGTCTGAAGCTCTGTCCTGATATTACACCACAGCATTCCCAATACTAACATGAGATACTATGTCTCTCAGTTCACCCAAAGGGAAAATAAGGTATGGAAAGGTTAAGTGACTTCCTTTATGTTGCACAAGTCTGGGGCCCTCCCAGGAATGGCAATACCACTCAGCCCCTTTATTCTTAACAGCACCCAGCCAAGGGAACCTCTACTAGGATCTCCAAGGATTTCCTCCTACGGCAAAGGCTTTCAGTTCCAGTAAAGCGGGGAGGCCAGGGAGGAACAACCAGAGGAATGCCATGCATTATTCACGTGCTTGCAAGCAGTGTGGAATGCGAAGGCTGAGACGCAGGAGGCAGCAGTGCCTGGCTAGGAGAGCGCCCGAGCAGTTCAGGTGGCCAGCTGGCAGGGATCCACACAGCAAGCCACGGGTGACTCAACAACATCAGGGGGGACTCAGCAAAGCTTTGCTGTGCCTCCTGCCTTTCAACCGTCTGGTCTGGCCCGTGGAGAGCAATGCCGCGTCCCGAGGTCACCTTCGGGAAGCTGCGTTTCTGATCAAAGCGGAGGCACTTTTGCTTGAATGCTAAACCTCCCCAAATACATGGCAGGAAACCTGAAACCCAGCTCAGCAAACCATTTAATTTTGTGCTTAAGCCAAGCCCTATGTAAATACATATAAACTACAGTTTTGGGCTCAGCAACACTGGAGGCATGGTGGCAGAAAAGTCTAAGTAAGATGTTTAATTAAGATGGTGCTTGATGGGTTTCAGGGAAGGAATTTTAGGACATGTTTGCCTGGGATTGCAATGAGCAAACTTATGCGTCCAAGAGATCCCTACCTGTCTTAAATACTCTGTGGGTCCTACACCAGTCATTTAATCCTCCTAGGTGTCAGTTTTCTGTTGTGTGAAATGTGAAATGTGAAAAATGTTCATTCTCCAGGTGCTGGCACTGGATAATGAAACAGCTCTTTGAATGGAAGATGCCATAAAAACACGTTCTGTGACTATTACTATTGCAAATAATAGGTATATATTCCTTCTTAATGGTGAATCATGAGTAATTGCTTGGTGGGTCAAAGCCTGAGAAAAAGAGAAACCAACTTGTTCTGCTGCTATATTTGAATTACTGTTAAAAGAACAACTTTGCCTGAGTAAAGTGCCCAAAGTCTGAATAACGAGTCCAGGTTTTTAGCAGCAGCGATGTTTGACTCCTACTGAAACAGATGGAATTAAGTACCTTTGCAAATTTGGCCCCACATCTTTTCTTAATACCTGGAATAGCTGTGGGCAGGTAGGTTTAGGTGTCTCAGTAAAGTCACATTCTTCTGTTCTGAATCCGGCAGAATGGGATCTTGAAAAATGCTTAATATTATCTTAACTCTGCTCTTTTTTCTGCCAGTATTAATACGAGCCCAGTGGGAGCTGCATTAGAATTGCACTAGTGGTGTCAGTTGAATTTAGACTCCTAAGTGGCTTTTTAAAATTGGGTAAAAACTTGTGAATTCTTACTGTGTGTGTCCTTCCATAACTCCAGGGTCTTATCTAAGTGTCTTTGAAATTGATTAACACTGGAGAAAGTAAAATATGGTCTCTGGAATGCTCACTGAAAGCAAACACTTCCAGAGTGATACAGCTCTCCAAAGTGTGTTACTTCTTTTTCCCAGTAAATACTGTAAAAACTTATTTCAGTATTTATGTAGTGTTACCACTATCATTGCAAGAAATACAGAAGTTTAAAGAGAAAATTGCACCAAATATGATATGCTTTCAATCTAGGGGTCAATTTGGTTTCTGTTAACTGCACATTCTGAAGGCATTTCAGCTCTTTTTCTCTAATTTAGTGTGTCTATGTGATAAATATTTAACAGAGATTGAAACAGTCATTCAAGATCTTTTTCAGTGTCGATGACTACTAATCAGCTATTAAGGGCCAAAAATAACATGTATAAATAAGATAAATTACCTTAAGTGTTATTCTGGCAGTGATTATAATCAGGTGATGCAGCTACTGAATGTTTGTAGCTGATTATTATTTCATTTGCATTGTGGTAGTACTGGAGAGCCATCACAGAACATGACCCAGCTGTATTAGGCACTGTACAAAGACAATAGAAAATAATTCTAATTTTGGACTCCATGATCTTAAGGGTCTTTTTCAAGCTAAATGATTCTATGATCCCTGCTCTGAAGGACCAGCAATCTGACCTGTCTCTTGTAGCTTATTGATTTCCATCATTTCCTTATTCCTCTGTATCTTCTGTTTCTAAGCTATCCGTGTTATCTCCTGCTAGTTTTCTGAAGTTTGAGGTTTTTCTTCTTCCTCTCCATTTTTTATTTATCTCCCACCTCCATCGTACAATACTTAGCAGCTGCATAACATTGTGCAGACACTATCCAATGAAACATCACAGTGACAGGATAAGGTAGATAAATATTATGCTTATCACACAGATAAGTAATTGTAGGCAAAAATGTAACAGGGGCAAGGTGACAGGAGTCAATATACGAGTTTATATTAGTCCAAAAATCCTTTGTTCTCAATGCTCTGACACATTAGCTTCATATCATGCTAATGCACTGCTGTTCTCTGAGGCCAATGGCCAGGATGGCTTCTTACCAGAGCAGCCAGCCTAATGTCCATGAAGTCACGTCTGTCCTGGATGTCTCCTGTCTCTGCTCAGCAGTGTTAAACTTCAGTAGACTTATGAGCTGCCTTCATTTCCAAAGACAGAGTAGTTTTGCTGCTGACTGCCATGTGGTTGAATGCAGTTTTGTTTCTGTGTAGAGTTATCCTTATCACTCTAAATAGTCTCAAAGAGCCAAGGAGTCCCACAGTGACATGCTCTGGAGGGTGTTTGAACAGCAAGCAGAAATCTAGAGGGAATCCTGCAAACCCACAGGATTGTTGCCAACTGTACACGTGGGCTGTAGTTTAGTACGAGCCACTCACTGGGCTGCCACAGCCAGAGGGAAAATTAAGGAAACAATTCCATTGACTGCCCGCCGCTTCCCCCCCACCCCCAGTCTTGGATTCCTTTCCAAAAAGATACTTTGCAGTTGAAGCAGGTAGTTTCACAGGCATTCATGATGATGTAGGCTGTGGAGCACTGAGGTGAGTTCCTGGGGTCTCCCAAGTGTTCCCCCATGACAGGAAAGCTTTCCATGGGAGGAACCAAGGATGTTTCCCTTCATGAGGGTCTGGTAGCGATAGAGACAAAT
>NW_008796215.1:2889900-2897966 GCF_000699145.1 Aptenodytes forsteri | reverse complement strand
CAGTGGAAGGATTTCATTGTTGACTTTAGGGAATGTAAAGCTCAGATGAATAATGATGGGGATAGATGTGAACAAGTATTTTTAGAGAGTAAATGACCCTTTAGAAACTATTTTGGGTGGTGAAGAGCAAAATTAGGTGTGGTCCAACAAATTAAGCAGTGGAAGTGTTAGGTAAAGTACCAGGGAATGCTTCCAGTCTGTTGGACTGGAGCTTGTTCTCAAGAGTGAAATGAACACCACACACCACTTGGGTGAGTTAGAAGTGCATGTTCCTTTCCTGCCCTCTTCCCAAGGGAGTGGGGCTTGTCTCATCGATCTAAAGAAGCCTTTCCATCTCTAATTTCCTCTTACTTTGTTTGAATAGGTTATCTGATCTAATTACCTAACATTCAAGTGCACAAGTGCAGGAAGAAGTGATAAAATCAAGAACAGCTTTAATGAGGCCAGAAAAGGAAGAGAAATGGAGTCAGCTCAGGGGACCTCCAAGGTCCTTTTGGTGCTATTCAAGCAAAGAAATGGAAACACTGCTAAGACAGAAGAAGCTGGAGGCTGCATGGAGGGAGAGGATGAGATTGGAGTCAGAAGGTCGCTTTTGAACTAGTAGAGCATTCAGTAGTTTCAGTCTCCAGAAAGAATTAGGTAGTCTCTAGATTAGATGGTGTCAGGAAGCACAAACAGGAATTAAGACTGCAGTCATTCGGGGAAGTGGTCCTGTTGTGCAGACATGCACCTCTGCCTACTGTAGACTGATGTATCTGTTGCAGAGGGGTTGGACTGAGTGGAGTGAGACAGATCAGAAGGAGGGATGGATGGCCACAAAGGAATGGCGAGGTACATGTGTCCACACACAGGTCTGGCGAAGACTGACGATGATCAGGGAGTGCTTAGAAACACAAGTTTGTACAGAAAGTATTAATTTCCTGCATTCAGTTCTATTAGCGTATCAGTTAAAATCAAACTTGGTAGAAAGGTGAGAAAGGAGGGGAATTTCATCTCATGTAAAGGGTGGATGTTAATATCCAGTTATTCCTCAGAAGAAGAAGGTGAAGGGTATCATTGCCTGCTAGACAGAAGTTTTGAAAAAGCCTGATGGACATAGTGGTTCAAGGGTACTGGACAGAGCTCTAGGGCCTGAGGGTGAGAGCTGATCCTCAGCTGAGTGAGCTGGGGTGCTGCTCCAGTCTGCCTCCTCCCTGGGGGGTAGACAGTCTAAAGCTTCTCCCAATAACCAGGTTCTGACTAGGGGCCTCTTTTGATGCCCAAATGTTCTACGAAGGACAACGTAATGTGAGCGGTTTGGGAATTTGGCTACAATTGTATGGCTAGAGGTGCTGAATTAGAAGGGAGTAAATGCAGCTGATGTGTCTAAATGGTGGAGACTGCCAGAGAAATGGAATGAAGGTAGCGACTGAGAAATTACCTGAGCAGAAGCCAAAGGAAGAAAATAAAGAGAAATGGCAGTGGGCATCAGATATACACAAGCCCCCAGGACAGGAGGAGGAATGCTTAGATGGCTGCATTCAATTTCCAGCACAAGATAATACAATCAGGCCCACTCGAGATACCCCCATGCCTAACGGGAAAACAGCGCGGCCAAACATGTCATCACCACAGCTTCTAAATTAATGGGGAAATAATTCACGATCTCAGAAGCAGAGACCTGATCAGTGGAGAAACCACTTGGGACCCACTCTTCCCGACAACGTTACCGTCAGTCTACCAGTGACCATGGGGCACCTGGATTCAACCTGTTGTTATGGTGAGCAATGGGCCCCAAGTATCACATCAGGAGATGCCAACATCTGCGAAATTAAAAAAATGGTAGGTCAGATTCTGCTTTTAGGTGTACAACCATGAAGGAGGAGCAAGTGATAAGCTGAGCCCAGTTCTGCTGCTCTGAAGCTGGTCTGTGATGAGAATCAAGTCCTTGTGGGCTGATTCCTGCAGGTGCTCCCTGCCCTTCTGCTCCAGCACAGGAACCCAGGGAGGTCCAGGTGTTCGTGTGGGCTGGGCTGGAGGGAAACAGGGCGTCTAATACCGATGCATGCCAGTGGAAGGATCTGTACGTGGGGTATGGGATCAGGGCTCAGAAGAACATCCTTCCCCATTCCTTTTTGTGTATCACTGACTCATTTTAAAAAGGTGTGCTTGTCACTCAGTGCAGAGTCATTTCTGGGGCAGGCTTTGTTAGCTGCAGAGACAAAGAGTAAGATGAGGTTTCCCTTGTGTCACCAAAACGAGATACTTTCTTGGCTCAGGACTTGTTTTCCCACCACATTAATGTGCAGACCTTCAAACAGGGGTGACCCATGAGGCACTCCCAGGCACAGGCAAAGCAGGCGGTTACACAGGGCTACAAGCTGGGATGTGCAAGGTGTGTGTGCAAAACAGCTGTAACCTTGCTGCCTGCTTTGCTGATATGAAAGAGCCAGGATGGCCTCTGCTGCTGCTGTTACTGAGGGAAAGGACAAGGTAGCAGCTGCTGCTGGGGTGGCAGGTTGGGCTTCAGTAACTTGCATATTCCTCTCTGCCTTCCCTCTCCTCCTCTTTTTCCACTGTCAGAAGTAGCCCTGGCTGTGGGCCAGCCCGAGCCCTTCATCCTTAGAGCAGCAAAATCAAACTTGGTCTCTGCAGCTGAGAGGTTCTGGTGTCTCTTCCCCAGCTGCCGTGGGGCCAGGGGGCAACCTGGCCAGCTTCTTTCCCTCCTGTCTACCTTATTTGAGGGGGTTCACCATGATGTCGTGAAGAAACTTCATCATGTTTGAAAGTACTTGCATTCTCTTTATGATTTTATTCACTGGTAGCATGTCTGTTATATATCACACCTGTATACATAGCTAGATATTATTCTGACACGAATGTCTCTGTAAAGTCTAGATGTATTTCTCAGTGAACTTTTGAGTGATGATAAGGAAGCCCAGCCCTTTCCTGCAGAGAGAAATGCTGCACTTCAATTTTGGTTGTGCCTGTAAGGCATTGCTCTACTCCTGCCTCACGCTTTTACCCGCCTGTAACCCAGGATAAGTAGCTACAGCAGCAGGTTAGGAGTCAGTACTGACACCTGGACTTGGCTTCGGGCTCCATAACTCACTTCTTGAGGTGAAATCATGTCTTTGCCCCTTTTTCTCTTTTTGCAATGGGCTACAGAGGTCATGGTCCTTCCTGTATTTTTCTCAGCTATTTCTATTCATCCAAATTATTGTTGCAGCTTAGACCTCACAGGCGAGATACTGTTATTTCCAGCCAGAATAAACAAAAATAAGGAAAAAAGAAAATAAAAGATACATAACTCTTACCTTTATAGAATATCAGGGCAAGCATTTGTTTCAAAAACAAGGACAGTGTTTAATTAAGAGTGAGCACATGGACATCAGAGTGCTGCCTAATCACTGTCAAAATAGGTGTTAAACAAAGGTTTTCCTCACCAATATTTTTCCTCTGACTAGAAAATAAGTAAAGGATAATATCCATGTAATAAACCCCAGTTATCACAATTGCACACTGTACAAAAGATTTGCAGCTGGAAAATTAATTTCATTTTTCCTCTGTTCAGCAACCAAAATATTTTTGCTCAGATTTCTTTCTGCTCCAATTAAAAATATTTGGAGCTATTTTTCTTATAAACCTAAGAAAGGTCTCGCGCAATGCCATTCACTGCTATCCTACATAACAGGCCAGGTGCAACTTTTTTATTAGTGTTTTGGTTCTGAAGCCGACTTCATAAAAAAGGAGCCAAAGTTCTTGCAGATATTATCAAAGCTTGAGGAAAAAGGAAAGCATTTGGCTCACTTCACTGTTAGTGACAATAATCAATGTCCAGACAAGCATGGCTTCAAAAAAATGTGTCAAGAACCCACTTTATATTTTAAACAGACCATGAAAGATGTTCAAATTCTTCATCTGGAAGAAAAAAAAGAGGGGGGGAGATGGAGGGAGGGAGAGATTTCCTTCCACCAGGCAGTGAGAGATCACTTCACGCTTTCCTTTGGTAGGTTACAGGGGCAATTGTAAAGCCATCTCATGTGAACAGATGGAGGCAAAGGATCTCAGCTTTCACCGGCAGCGGGTTAAAGATCTGATGCCTGGGATGGTGGGCTAGACAGGGCCCAGCAGCGGGGGCTTTCTGCCCCCTGACAGTCAGACGTCTCCAGGGCCTGCTGGGGTGGCAGCAATCCTTGGGGAGCACCTCGGCAGGTTCTCAGCAGACGGGCACCAGCTAAGCCTCAGACTTGTATAGGCACTTCACATTTAAGAGCATATCTAATCCAATCACCGGCAGATTGGAAGCTATCTGTGTACCTCCCATATAGCATATTCTTGTTGGCTTGAAAGCAATCTTCTCATCAGCCTTTCCCCTTGTCTTCCTATCAATCTGTGCAAGAAGTGGCGCTCCCCCCTTGGGCACAAGGAGCTAATCCTATTTACTCAGCCCATCAATTTAACAGCTTTAAATATTCGCATCAGTTAGATGGATGCAGCTGAAAAGTTAGCAGCATGGCTGGGCCAGCAAGAGATGGGGGAGAGAGGTATGGTGAGCGGTGGGAGGCAGCCTTCCCATGCTGGCAAAAGCGGAAAAAAGTCATTCAAAATGCTGAAGTCTCAGGCATCTCTCATGCACACACACATGTATACACACACACACACACACAGAGCGGACTACACATGTGCAGCTCATTGCACACATGTGCACACACCAGCAGAGCGTCACTTTCATACCCCAAAGTCCCTGTTTCTGCTAATTAGTCATTTCTCTCCAGCTGTAGCCTCAGGTTCTGACACACTCTTTACCCTTGCTTTACGTAGGCCCACCGGCATGCCCACACGTGGTGGGGCCAGTGCTGTCTGATCCTGCTCGCTCTGTTGTTGCTGGTATTGGTATGAGTGGTATTGGTATATGTGGTGAGGTGGGATTTAGCCCCTGCCTGTGTTAGCACGGGCATATGGTCTCACACATGCCCATTCCCTTCTCTTGCTTAAACTGGAAGGTGTGCGTGGAAGGATTGAAGCAAGAACAAACACAGAGGGTGCCAAACACCCCCTAAAGAGCGTGCTGACCATGTGTGCCTCCTGCTTGAGTGCAAACACACATGCCCTTGCAGAGGAGTTCAATCTGACCCGAGGAGACTTTACACTTAACTCCGTTCTCAGCTATCTGTTTACAAATTCCTGAACTGAAATTCCTCCCTTTCTTTAGTTTATCTGTCCTGGGCATCCTTTAGCATCCTTTAGCTATACCTCCTGTGCTCTGGCTATAGATTAGAGCAGTCCTGAGGAGGCAAGTCCTTTTAAAAGGATTCAAGAGGACAATCAGGAAGCTGTTAAGTGCTCCCAACCTCTTGCCACTGCTCTGAATGATCCTGGACTTCAGAAAGAACCAGCATCCGGCTCTGAAAACCCAGTGGAGGCTGCAGGGAGTTTTTGTGTGACCCTCCTCCAGCACTTGTGCCTTTACTGATCACTTTACTCCAAGTGTGGAACAGCCCTTGGCTTGTGGTTTAACTCACCTTCATGAGTCACACCTGAATTCTTCTCCTTACCCACTGGAGGTTAAATAGAATTGGGGTGGCTGTTGCCTTCCAGGGTATTGCAGTCTTTGATGTGCAAAGGACATATATCTGTCTGACATTTTGACCCGGTACATTTTTTACATTTAATCTGTTCTTTTCTGTCTCATTCTCAGACTCTCAGAAATGTGTTTTTTTTTTACTTGCTGCTTGTGCTAGTGGAGATCATGTATGCTAACAAAAATCTCAAGAGGTTTCTAGTGCAAGCAGGCTGCAAACTTGGGGATTGTCTTTGATGATCCAGAATTGGGCTCTGCCCCTAAAACAGGCAGACAGATTTCCATCATTCTGAACTGAGACTTAAGGCTGAAGTGGAGTAAAAAGGGGATTTGCAGTGGATGCCTCCTTTCCTCACTCCACCTCTCAAGACCTAAAGGTACTTCCCTAAAGAGATCACAGTGTTTTGATCTAGTGGACACCACCATTTTTTCCCAGGCTGAGAGCACTTTGGGCAAAAACCATGCAGTGACTTTACAATTCAAGAGGGGTATTCAAGGCTTGCACCAATAGCATTACGGAGTAAGTCAGATGAAGCAAAAGTCCTTTATTCATCCAATTAGCAATGGGAGGTTACGGCAAAGGAGAGCACTCAGAGTGTGCACTTTCCAGCTGCTGGCATGCTGCGAGCCTGACACACCCCAAGGAATCCAGAAAAAATTCTTGAAGCATGAGAATCGTTTTTCCCCTAACAACTCTGACTCCCCTTCTCCTTCAGGGGCCAGGGCAGGCAAGAGCGATCCAAGAGGCTCTGAAATCATTGGCATTCCTCCTGTTGACTTCACGGGGCTTTGGATCAGGCCCTGAGTGTTCAAAGACGGCAAACTTGTAAAACTGCTTGGAGAATGAGAAAGCTAAAAGTTCCCACGTGCTGTTTAGGGCTACATCTTGGTTTCCCCGTTGCGCTTACCAGCAATATATGTCATCAGTACATACTGATGGAAAAACAGACACTATCTTGTTGCAGTAGACCTGTGTTTAGCCCAATATCCTGGGGTTTGGGGTTTTTTTAGGAATCTTCTCCTCCTGTTTCATTTCTTGGCATTAATTGCTCATACTGTACTCTACCTTGGTACAGTAGGACCAAGTATTCTCTTGTCCTAAAAGTCTGGGGATGTTTTTGGTAGAGAACAGCAGAAAATTTGGCCAGTGCAGCTTCAATTAACTGTCAGCTGTGGTGACATTCAACCATCAGGGAGCAATTCATTGGGAAAAGAATGAGAAGTGCATATCAGTAGTCAAGGTCTAAGGTGAGGAGGCAGAAGATCCAAATCCAGAGGAGAGTGAGCCATATAGAGCGGCTGGATGGGAGAGGACAGATGGGACTGTGTGAAGAGTGGAAGCAGGATTCGGGACTTGGGGTATTCAGAATGAAGGTGATAGCAAGGACGTGGTGTTCACAGCCGAGGTAGAACGGCTTTTAGCTAGGAAGCTGTTAAAAGTGGTGGTCCTCTCCTTCTTTCCCTTGGCACTGGTTGCTTGTTCCCACTGCCTGTGTCGTAGCTCTGTGAGATCTCAAGCTGTGACAGGGTCAGCTGAGTGGGGAAACTAACCTGGCTGAAAACAAGTAATTTACCACCCCAGGTTTATGTGTCAATGGATCAGGTCCTAGATCTGACTTCCACGCAGCTCTTCAAGCAAGGATGCTGGCACAGGGAAGGGGCTGTTGTCAGCCAGAGAGACAGGGACACCCACATTTCACATGCTCCCTCCCCGAAAGCATCAGGCTGAAACAGCTAACAGATTAGCGAGAGGAGGCTGGCGTCCACCCCGGCACTTGTGCTTAAAGAGACTGTGTGAAGAAGCAAAAAACACTTTAAAGGCTGAGCAGGCCTGGGCAAAACCAAGCAGACATTTAACTACCACAAGCCGCTGCTTTTGAGGCTGTGGGCTGCGTCAGTCATTACAGAGCCTGTGAGAAGCCCACACAGGCAGCCTGGTCAGAAGGAGCTGAAAAAGGTAGTCCACAGCGCCCAGCCTCCTAACTTCTGCTCTGGGCATCAACAGCCTGCACCCCCTAGCAGCTTCCCACCAGGGAGCAGCACCAGCGCAAGCACATGTATTTCTAACTGGTTATAATTAAATTGGTCAAAAACAAGGAAAAGAAAAAAAAAGAGAAAAAAAAAAAAAGGACAGACTATGGTTAGACCAGCTTTAGATGGAAGCAGTGATAGAGAGAGCTATATCCCAGGAGGCAAGATTAGTGAGACAGATAGACAGATTAGAGGCGAGACAGATTTAATCCAAAAAGGGGGAACTCCTCAGGACATGCTTTTCCAAACAGAGGTTATATGGCTTTACTGAATGGATGCCGCAGGAGGTTAGCCAAATCCTCACCTGGAGTGAAATAGGAAGGCCCTCCTGCCAATGGGGCTAAGGACTCATCCCAGCTGAGACCTGACCCAATCTGCTGATGGCAACAGCCAGCCTTTCCATGTGTCTTCTGCGCGCTGCTGCTTCTGCCTGAGTCCATGACCACCCCCTACGGGGGGGGGGGGGGGCGAG
>NW_008796215.1:2880288-2889503 GCF_000699145.1 Aptenodytes forsteri | reverse complement strand
TCGCCCCCCCGCGACCACCCTCCCCCCACCCGGGGGGGGGGGGGGGGGGGAGGTCGAGGAGCCATGCACCTCTGAGGCCACACAATGATTTCATAGGAAGTTCAACCCCAAGACATCTTCCCTAAGCTGCATTCAGTCGCCCCTGCCCTGGTCAGCTGCCTTTTGTTAGAAGTGCTCGCTCTCGGTAGGGGAGGCACTGTGACACTGTTGAATTACCCTCCCTTATTCTCGGGATGCTGTTTTTTTCTCAAGAGCTTTGATGTGGAGAGGTAAGGGCCAAATATCCCACACCCACCCTGCCGCCCGTCAGCTGCTACAGCGTGCTTCAGCGCCTCGCCAGGCTTCAAGCGGAGTTAATCTCCTTTTCACTCCCACTTCCTCCCACCCCCCTCGGGCTCCGCTATCCGCCGTGAGTTTAGCTGGAGCTAGATCACACACATGCCACTGGACTCCCCTTCCCTAGAAGCAGAAACTGGAGTGACCCCAGCTAGCTGCGGGAGAAGAGAGACAATCTGCAAGCCCCCGGCGGCTGCGGTGGTTCTGCCTGCCGCTGTGCGCCAGCACGAGCAAGCAAATTCCAAGAAGATGCAGTCATCAGCAGCTCTGTGAAGACAGGAAAGTGGTTACAAATGCTCTCTGCCTCAAAGAGAGAGAGAAGAAACCGCAGTCTGGCTGCAACCTCACCTCGTGCTTTCTGATAATCTGCTGTTTAGAAACATTCGCTATGGTACCCGTGGCTAGGTAGAGGTGAAAACAAACACGGAGATGGATGCAAAGGGACTGGTTTATCTCCGGCCAGCTCAAACACAGCCTACTTTCAGCACGTGTACAATAGCCCTCGTGTACAAAAAGGGAACAGAGACAGAGGTTTCTTCCTCAGAGCTGTCTACATGGTGAGTTCTGGGAGACAAAAATTCACCAGGGCACGCGGCGTGACCATCCACTTCCAGTCGAGGCAGGACTGTTTTTCTGCAGTGCGGGCTCTAGGGTTTTACATACCAAAGTCCCCAGTGACTCAAATGCAGCATCTTCTTTATACACTGACGCTACTCAGCAGGCAAATATGTCCCATCATTTAGGAGGGTTTCCCCAGTCTTCCGCCTAAATTTTCTCCATTTTGATCATGTGCTGCATTTGCATCTGTTTGCCTGAAAAGGAGGGAGCAAGTATTCACAAGCATCCCTACCCTGAGAGTAAGTGGTAGAATTAACAAAGTTGAAAGTTTTCTGAAATCTTTAATTAGCAGTTCAGGGACCAGATTCTCCATCCAGCCAGTCCATGTATTGCCCAGTTGGAAATGATGGGGCTTGGGTGGGGTGGCGGTGCAAAGAGAAAATATTATTGATGCCTCCCTAGCCAATTTGTACCAGTCCTTCATGAGCTGTTTCACCAGCTGAAGTTACGTGTTCCCATCACATCTCCATACCTCCCTGGCGTGCCCCTTGTTTCGGGAGCTGCAGGGGAGGGCATGTCCCTGAGCTTCTCTCCCACTGCTCCATTGCTGCAAAGCTGCGTGGTTCATTTTCTGCCCCAGTCTGAAAAGGCCACAACAAAACACAGAATCTGGCCTCCATTATCGATATCTGAGATTTCATATTTTCATTATCAAAAGGTTTTACTGAAGCCTGGAATTTGCCACAGTGGGTGTCCTTTCAAAATCTGCCAAGTTTGCTTTAGAAAAAACAGATAACATTACCTTGGTATTTGCGGTATTCCTTGTGCTGCTCTTCCCACTTCAGTGGAAGACTGCTGAGGATGTTTAGGGAAAGGCTAAGATAAATGTACTTCAATATCAAAATAAATAATAGAGGCTAATGTGCAGCTTGTATTATTCATGTTCATACTGGATTCCAGTTTGGGTTTAAAGAGAGCTGCCCCAGAGCTTTTAGGCTGTCACTCCCAAGTCCAGAAGGATCAAGGGAGCTCTGTCGTAAGTAACGTCTGGTCTTGTCCGTGGGGCACACATGGTTTTGAGCACAGTACTCTAAAATTACAGCAGGCGTAATCTGAAGCCTGTGCTGGTAAGAGCTGTTCCACTTCCCACCGTTCCTCATGTTGGTCTCCAAGTGCCCTGGGACCATTACATCTCCTCCCAGAGACGCGCACAATGGGATTGCCATTGTTCTTGGCATGGGCCTGGAGATGGGCAGAGTGGCTACATCTGGTGTACAGTCAGCCACGACTGCACAAAATGTGGCTCCTGTTTGAGGCTGTTCTGCACAGCTGGAGGAGGCGGGTCTGATGAGTTTCTCCCACATGAGAGCACTCATTCCAGAAGATAGACACTAATGTTCTTGATCAAGTCCATACGTACCGTCTTGGGCTGCCTCTCCATCCAGGCATTGCTCTTGTAGGGGCACTTCATGCAGAAACACAGAGAAAGATGATTCACTGGAATCTGAGGTAGAAGTGAGGGCATATTCATGTGCATATGCAGATAAAGAAGTTTCCCCATGTAAAGTCTCTCTTTCAGGATGGAAGCATGTTGCCAGCACTCAGCAAATAATAAATAATAGTAACAGTACAAGAATTCTTCCACAGAATAATTCATCAGCCACAAAAATTACCATAACTATTCACCAGCCTCTGGTCTGGCAGGGCAAAAGCCAGAAGCTTAACACGCTGCATAAGGGGAAAAGAGAAATTCTCCAGGGCAGTCCTTTAGTGATCCAGAGGGATCGTGGTTTTCCTGCTTTGAACTGTGTGCAATGCAAAGAGTGAAGTTCAGAGTCAACCAACTGATTATTCAGACCTAATGTTTGAAAAGACCAGATACAGAATCCTTGATGTTTAGTCTCTCACACCATGTTGTTCTTGCTCCCATGTATTTGTTGCATCAGGAGATGATGAGTACAATATACCATCCTAGCAAAAACCACATGGGGTGTGACAGTCTAAGAGAACAAGATTAAGGCAAATAATTGCCAAAATTTGGTGGAGCGGGGCACCATTTCATAGCTAAGTGAACAGACAAAACATAAAATGCTATTGGTCCTTTAGGCCATATAACATAAACTGCTCTATGGCCTAATCCTGCAACTCCCATGGGATACAATTAGATGCCTCAAATATCCTGCTCCTATTAAAAGGGCCTCTAAGAAGCACCTGATGCGAGACACTCATCTGTACAATCTGGAGCAAAACAAAGAAGAAAGCTGCAGAATTCTGGAAGCACCGGTGCAAAACACAGCTGTGCAAAACAGGTTCGCATTTGATCTCTTTCTAAGAAGACATTATCTTAGAAACATCTCAGTGTGTAAGGCACTAAGTTGATAGCTTGCTACTCATGCCATGCCTGAAAGACTGAGCTGCTGAAGACTTCATCACAGGCATTATCTTTGAGACATGCTATTTTTCTCTGTTGCTAAATCTAAGTATTTGGGTTTAGTTTCAGCATGGCTGCTGTTGCCACTGCAATGTTACCTGTGGTCCTGCAGAGAAAGCAGGAGACAGCAGTGTTCTCGGTGGTGCCTCAGCTCCACAGGCCAAAATACTGGCCAGTTTCTCCTCTCACACAGAAATAACTCCCCTGGCTTCAACGGAGTAACACCGTCAGCTCCAAATTCGGTCTGTTGATCTTGCTGAGTATGTCTTCAGAGCACAACATTGTTGCTATTGCTGCTGACATTTCAGGATGGAGCAATGATGACCTGTATTTGTGCTTTCTTTTGTTATGGTGGATGTTTGAAATCTACTCAAGGGAAGTTTTGACATGGGAAACCCTGTTGTATCCTATGGAATCCCACATAGATTTAGCTGGTATAGAAATGGCTTTAAAAATCCTTTTGTTCTTTCCCTGTGATTGTCAGGAAAATCCTGGAATCTCCCACGATACCACTGAACATGGACGCTTGTGCTCCCCCAGAGCCATATGAAACTTCACTTCAGAGCGGTGTTCCTTTAGGAATATCTGGTGATAGCTTCTTACAGAGGCAGCTGGCCTTGGTTTTCCATCCTAGGCCTACTGACAGAGCATACAGAATCCATTCCTGAGCTTCTGGGACTGAAGTGTATTTCTGCTGATACTGAACATAGGTGGTCCCGAAGACAAAGCCCTAGAGATGGATGCTGCAGTCCTAGGTGTTCTGGGTGTAAATCTCTTCCCTGGTAAGACTGATAAGCAGGATTCTGACATAGCAGAATTTGTAGGGTTTTGCTTCTAAATAAATCCAAGGGAACTAGGTCCAAAACCAGTCTTACTGAACTGGCACAGCCACGTGTCTGAAAGTGAGGAAGTGACAGATCCTGATTGTCCAAGCAGTGGAAATGGGGGTAAAGGGAGGGCAGGGGAGCTCATCTGATTCCAGATGAGGCAGAGTCTATCCCCATTCCTGCCTGGCAGATTACTTTGCCCACTTTTTATTTACTGCTGGACTACAGTGTTACAGATAATCATAGTGTAAATGATGTTCTTTTAGTACAGTTTTTGTCTGTGATTTCTGTAGGATGTAGACTCCTTGTGAAGTCAGACTCTGTCATGCCAGATGCTGAAGAAGACACATGTTAAGAGGTAGTGCCTATTCCCAGGCTTTCAGACCAAATAAAACCAGACCAAAGGTGGGGGGAAAGCAGATGCCTGGGTGAGGGCCTTGATGGAGTTCCAATAGCAAGTCCATGGCCAAGGTGGAATTGAGTCCAAACACCTCATACCCTGCTCATAATGATCAGCGTGGGGCCACTTCCCAACGCCCCTTGCACTGATCAGGAGGTTATGATTTTCCTGCCTGTTGTTATAACACAGAACGTGGTTTGTAAGATACATGAAAATTACGGCTTCATTAATAATATGATCCAATTTCTATTTGCCAGCCATCTGGTCTCTTCTGCGTATTCAGGATTACCAGCAGAGACCCCTGATAACCCGACGAGAACTGCACGTGCTCATTTTGCCTCACTCCTGAAGTCCCGGATGTGTTTATCCTTAACCATAATTCTTTCCCCAGCCTTGCTCCTGCCTCCAGCCCTGACCTTATCCTAGGCTGTCAGAATAAAAGTTTAAAAACAAATATGCAGCCAGTTTTCTTTTTTTTTTTTTTTAATACAGCTTGATAGTCTTAAAATGCGGAACACAGATCTTCCAATTATCACAAACTGCTGTGATTGCCTATCTGCTTTGTGTGTTTCTAACGTCTATACACCCAATTTAATTTAAGAGAAAAGAGTGGGATATCTTCCATTTACAGAGCGAACGTGGTAAAAGCACAGGTAGGCTGATATTTATGCATAGCCTTCAGACATAGGGTAACCAAAATTGAGAGAATGATAAAACATTAACATGTTTCTTGTTGTTAACCTTTATTGTAATGGCTGTATTGCAAGTTCATAGCTGGTGATACAATGCCTGTAGTTATTACTACGCAGTTATGGTTGTGCTAGGGGTTACACGAGTCCTTGGCAAGTTCAGGGTGAGGAGAAGGACAAGGAACAAAGGTGTAAATGAGCTATATGTTGTCTGTCCCATGAGCTGCCAACAGCCAAAGAGCCTTAACTGAGGGACAGAGGACAGAAACTTTCAAAAGCAGCCAACTTACCTTGGAGCTGAAGTACCAATTTCACATGTGACTTGGGCTTTTAGGAGCCTACATCCCACAGACTTCATGGGGACTGAGCCTGTTCAGAAGCAAAGACAAAAGCTGTTTTGCTCTTGACTTCAAGGGGAAAAGAATCTGGCCCTATCTGCAATCAGTTCAAAGATGCTGGTGGAGCAGAGGCTGAGAAGGACTCAGAAGTAGAGAAACCCTGACTCTGTGCCCTCTGTGGTGGGAACTGTCTGTTGGCTCCTGTTGGCATGAGTGAGGAACTGACTGAATGGGCCAAAGCTGCATGCGGTTCTGCTGCTTTTTCACACACGTGTGCTAGGATGTGAAGTTGGAGTGAACACAGTGCTGTTATTCACACTGCATATGAATGGACAGAAAAATTGTGTCTAATGTGTCTGGCAGTGAAGCTCACCCCAGCCTATACTGCAGTCAAGGAGTCCTGAGGGCAGCAACCTTAGAAAGGATGGCAGAAGTTTTATCTGGGACTATTTGTGCTAAAGACTCTTTTGAGGACTTCTGTGCCATTGGAGTTGGTTTTGCCTACAAAGCTGAAGTAGTCCACAGGGTGCACTGAGGTACTGAGGAGAATCGTGAGGTCTTTGGCTGAAAGCAACAGTGCAGGCAGAGGGCCCTGCCTAGGCTTTCCCTATAGTGTGGCAGTGTGGGGGCTGCGGTCTCTCTATTTTGGCTGTGTAGCACAGCTCTGGTGTAAGCTGTGCCTCTCTGGAGATAAAATAGACCTAATTGCTGGATTCTACAAAGTCTGGATGAAGACTTTGTGGGCAATAACCAGGAGAGCACTGGCTGGATGCCTCAGCAGAGCAAACTGGGGGAGCGGGCAGCAACTGGTTTCATCAGCAGACTGTGGAGTGTAACAAGGGGGGGAAGATGCTGGGTGGCTGCATCCATGACCACTGATGGCTGCAACAGGAGGGCTGGTACAAGATGCTAGAGCAACTTGTGCTGGTGGTACAAGACTAGGGCTGACAGCTAGCTAGCATAGCGCTGGTTCATTCAGCTCTTTCCAGGTTGCTGTTTTACTTTCCCTGTTAGGTAGTTTTGTTTCATCCCTTCGCTTTGTATTTGCAAGTGGGAAGCACATCGGGACATGGCTGGGGTATGTGGGCGTTGATTTGTTGTTATTCTCAAGATTGCGATGGGGAAGGGGGGAAAAGGATTTCAAAGGTGGCTCAGTTGCCATTTTTGGTACTGTATTTATCCTGTGTTAATCACATGCTTCATGCTTCTGCTGGCTGCCTGAGGACTAGGAAGAAATCATCTTCACAACTGCTATGATTTATCACCTGCATTGTAGAGTTTAATTTCACTTTTGAAGCACCGGCGTTGCTCTGGCTGGAAGAAAGGAGGCTGGACAAGCATGCTTATGCTTGTAGTGGTATTGGAAAATTTCTCAAGTACCTGTGGGCAGGTGTGGCTCACATACTTGGGTTAAACCAATCACCAGATCTAGGGTCAGGAAGGAATTTTGCCCTAGGTCACATTGGCAGGGATTATTGTGTTGTTTTTGTTTTCCTTGCTTTGCAGTGTGGGTTGTGGTTGGCTTCCTAGATTATCTACTGCCACCTCAAGAAATGCTAAAGACCCAGGCTTTGGGCCCAGAAGTGGAAAAGCAGATCCAACCCTGCAGGTCTCAGGCCTGCCTCATATAATTACGCAGCCACTTTGTGACTGTGTGCAGAGACTCCATCCTCAGAAGCGTACAAGGCATCCTCAGGGCTGTCAGCATCCTTCCAATTGCCCTGTCATCTGAGCATCTCCACCTAATAAAATCTCTGTTAAGTGTGTGATTTGGAAATCTGGCCATGCTGTTCATCTCTCTGTTTCTTTCCCTATGGCACGGCAGGTTTGGTGGCAACGGTTTTCAGAATGTTTTGGATGATGGAGCATTTTGTTACAGGTGCTGTGGGAGGACAGGGCGTGGACACTCCCTGGAACTTCTCAAGACTGCAGGACGCTTGTGACTGCGATGCCCTGGACTTGTTGATGTGGGTGATCTTGCCTGAGTGCCACAGAGCTGTCGTTTGGTTTCCCGTGTTGCTGGGGGGGGGACTGAGTTGGTACTGTTCACTTTTTTAGTGGGATCTTGTAGAAATTACTAGAAGGGTTACATTTAACAATGACTCTTCCTCTACCCCTTCTGCGGGATGACTGGAATAACATTAGGAGCATCATTGCATGATCCAAGAAAGCCGGAATGAGAGAGCATCACTTTGAAGAGATGGCAGTCTCATAAGCAGGCACTCCTTTCTGTTAATCAAAGAACTCCAGGCATAACTGCACTGTTAATTCATTTCAAATATGTTGCTGCATCTGAATTTCCTAACTAACCAGTGATTAAAACAACATGCTTGTTAGAAGTCTCTTGGGGAGTGGCTTGTGTGATGTTGGTATTAATAGGATGAAAACAATCAGAAAGTTAGGGGCATTCTTCTGAGGTATTGAAAACCCTTAATGAGGCCCTTAGTTATGCAATAATTTCTTTGCAAGCAAACACATGCCTATTATCATTATTATTGTGCCGATTGTTGATATCCCACTGACATGAACAATTTAGAGAATTCCAAGTATTATGCAGCTCTCCTGCCAGCTCAGAATAGGCTGACAACAACTACAGCTATCTATTTAAGAAGATTAGCCTGATTTTATTTGCATAAGAATTTAAAGCGACAAAACCACTTACCACACCCAGGAAATGATCATTAAAAATGAATTACTCCACATTCTTTTATTAGCTGTGTGGTTAACTTCTGAATGCTACAGTAAATGCCAAATCCAGAGAGAGATGCTCTGGAATGTTTTCCCCTATGTTTTCTAGGTTCTTGGACGTGCAGAAAAAAGGTCTCATTATCCATTCTGGCAAAAAGGGATGACCTTGTGTACAACATACCTAAGTGGGCATCCCTAGCTAAGATGACAAGTAAATCTTTGCATGCCTTGTGTTACTCATACGCAATTCTAGCAGCTCTGCATGTCTGGGTCGGCCTGTACGTAATGCCAGCCAATACTCTGAGACATCAGACTAAAGCAGTCATAAAACAGTGGGCTTCATGCTCTTTTAAAGTTCCCCCAGTCCTGCTGGCAGCAGAAAGGAGCCCTTCAGGAAAGGTAAACCATTTTATGCTGCGGTCTTCTGCTGAAGGGAGGCTGGTCGCAAAAGAGAATCCGTCTCAGCAGCGCAGGTTTCAGCAGGTAAGTGAAAGCAGAGAGGGAGCAAAAGCAGATGCAAAAGCGGACATAGAAAACTTGTCTCTCTAAAAAGTCTCAGCTGTAGGCTGCTCTCCTCGCTGTTATCTTTTGGTACTACAGTAGTAGCCAGAGGCCCCTGCCGAGGCCAGTGCTCTGCTGTGCCGGGAATGAGATTCAGCCGGGACAATCTGATTCTCTTAGCTGAGAAGTCCCCAAACACGCCCAGGGTCAAAGATCAGGCTGACCAGGTAGCTTACACCCCCAGATCCCCAGACGCAATGCCGACGGTGAGCATCCATCTCCGGCTGGAGGCCGTTACGGATACAAACCATATGTAGCGCCGCGGTTTCGGCAGGAACGGGGAGCAGAGGTGCCGGCCTCCCGGCACCCCCACCCCAGCGGGGACCAAGCGCCCAGGGCGGCGGGGCCGGGTGGCGGCGGCGGCGGCTCCATCCCGCGGCAGCGGCG
>NW_008796215.1:2854545-2880009 GCF_000699145.1 Aptenodytes forsteri | reverse complement strand
GCCTGGGTCGCCCAAGAGCCGAACTCTCGGGGAAAGCTGCTGGAGGGAGGTGGATTCTGTCGGGCGACTTTAAAAAATAACGGTGTTATTTCAAAACGTCAAGAACAGAATCATATTTTTCACTTTCTTTTTCTTTCTTTTCCTCCAAAAGTTAATTTGAGCTATTTTTCATGTCTGTTGAAATGATCAGAAATAGTTCCATTTTGAAACTTTTAAAAGCCTCTTCAGGAATAATTTGGAAAATATTTTTGGAAATAAGAAAGGATGCCTGAAAGAGATTTCCCCCCGCCAGCCATAGGGGCAGCAGCAGCATTCCAGCCCAGCTCCTAGCAATGAGAGAGCAGGGAACGAAATGCAAAATGTCCACCAAGAGACAGTAACAGTGGTGAGAACACCTTTTTTCAGTGGACTCTGTGGCACTTGCATAGCTGTGTCAGAGAAACAAGGCTGAAAAGTGCCTAGAAAGGAAATTGCACCTGATGCAGCCCCTTATCACAGTGAAGGCACTATCTGGCCATACTTCTTAAATGCATCTTTGCGGTGAATTTGCCTCAGGAGTTTCCAGCCTTCCCCAGCCAGGAACTGCAAACCAAAATCTGCACATGACTGAAAGCAGCATGACAGCTAACCACACCTGGGAGAGCCGGGGAAGTGGTGCCCTGGGACAAAGTCAGACACAGAGGTAATGGGTGCCTGAGGGTTCCCTGCTCCATCACGGGGCTGAGGCAGGCCTGGGCCTGCAGCTCCCTCCCAAGGTGACATAGGGATGGTTGGTCTCACCTCTCCCACCTTGCTTCCTCACAGAGCTGGGGATTCGGATTGCTCAGCTGTCCCTGTGTAATCACGGCCTTGCTGCTGGCCATGCGGTGAAGCCACGCGTTTGCAGAGCTTGTGAGCCAAACATTGCTTATGCTCTGTGATCCCAGGCAGTGGCAGTGACTGGTGAGAGATGGCTGTGGGACTCACACAGTCTGGTTCCCAGGATACTAGCAGGTATAGCAACAAACTGCCAATGCATTCAGCATCTCTTCTTGCCACTCTCATGGCAGTTAAGGGACCTAAAAGCAATTAGGTGTCTGACCTGAGCTGATTTCCAGGGGAGCAGAGCACCAGCATCTGTCTGAATTCTTCAGAAACACATGCCTGAATGGACACAGAAAGTAAAATCGTATCATTGTACAGGGACAGCTTCCACCCCAAGACCAGGAATTGGCAGGTTCACGCAAGGAGCATTTGTATTTCTGTTTCCATGTCTATACCTCTTATATGTGGCTAGATGTTTGCTTCCAAGGCTGTCAAGCTTATCGTTTATGTGGACCCTAATTTCACTGCAGAAGGCTTCTTTGTCAGCTTGAGCTTCCCAGTCTGTATAATGAGAATGGGAAGACACAGTGGTAGGAAGAGTGACAGTGCAAGGCCATGGAGAGTCCTGCTATTACTGCAAGCCCACAAGTAGAAATGCTCTTCTTGTCAGTGACACTGGTGCAGGGTCTGTATAAGGAGGGATGCACTTGTGCTGTTACAAGGCAGGACAGACACTCAGGTATTTGGGGCTCCACACTTGTCTTGCCAGAACATTCTGCCATGAATTTAGGGAAGTCACTTGACAGGAAATCTTGTTCTCACAGTAGCTGATGGGAGTCTTGCCATGGAATTCAGTCCTTTAATAAACAAAAATGAAAAATGTCCCCTGTTTGACATCAGAGAGGAAGTGCTTTGGGGCCGAGATTGTCTCTTGCTGTGATGGTTGGTGGCCCTTTAGTCCATCAGTTACACATGGAACAAGGAATAAGAGCTATATAATTGAATAAGAGACAGAATTAAAGTCTCTGATTAAGGGAAAAGAAAAAAAAATTACCCTTGCAAAGACAACTGGGATGCACCTTCAGCTCAGGGTTTTCATAGACCATGAGGCAGAAGAGAGAAATAGAAGTGAAGACCCCTGCAAACCAGGGGGCCAGATTGGTGGCAGATAGGGCAGACTGATTTATTGTTGCAAGGAGGTCAAAACAGAAACTTTAGCATCAAAGAAAGGAGGAGTGCTGCGAGAGCCCAGTGCTCACAAGTAGCACTTACCAGAGGTATCATATAAACTTAACCCTGCTGTTGTTATTCCTATTGGAAAGAAAGGAGGTGAAGGCCACGACCTGTGAAGCAGAGGTCAGATGTTACAGACCATCAGACAAAGGAAGTGACAATGGGGAAAGGTTCTTCTCTGAAGCATTACCAGATGGTAGCTAATCTCAGTCAGGGGAGAAGGCATGGCCACCAAATCTACATGGGCTCCCTGAACCTGACACTCAGGCGTTATCAAGGGAAAAGGCTGTTCTTCCAACTGTTACAAGACAGACTATGCAGTGCAACCCATGCAGTTAATCACAGCGCTGTGCTGATTTGGGACAGAATTTGCCAAGATTAGACATATAACACGTATTTGCTTATTAATTGCTTTCTGCATAAAAGCTGGAATCTGAAATAGCCTGAAAATTTCTGCCTTAATGGAAATTTTTCCTCCTGACCCTTCCGTTTATTTGTGAAAATGACTTTGTTTTCAGATTTAGAGGAAAGCACAGTCAGTCAGATCAAGGGTTGGTACAAACTCGCAGAGCCTTGTGATGAGCACGGGGGTCTGTCCTAGTGACTTCTTTTACGGTAATAGTGGTGGAAATTCTGCTGTCCTTGCATTCAGCTGCAAATCTGCTCAGAGATTTACTGAGAAATCTCTGCTAGCTGAGCTCGGGTAGGACTCCAGCATATTTCCATATCTGTAGCAGAGACAAGGAACACAGAAATAGGCGTGCAGGTGAAGGTGAGCTCAGTAGTCCCAGAGTGGCATCTACTCGAGGCAGTAGGGCACAGACCTGGGAATGGAAACCTAAATGCTTCTTGTGGTGTTCATCACGACATGGCTTGCATTTAATCTTGTCTGAGTAGCTTATGTTTTCACCATGCTTCTGTTTTGCTGCCTGGGTGAGAAGGAATAGAGCCCTCATTATTTTAAGCAGCTGCCACGAGAGCCGCATGCAGAAGGCAGAGCTGGGACGTTGCTGTGCCCGGTGAGAGCGTTGCATGATAAAGACCGTGATCGGGTTCGGGTGTCTTCCAGTCCTTTCTTTTACAGGAATAGTGGGTTCACTAGGACTCCAAGCTAAGTGCTCTTACTGTCTATCTTTGGGAAACCTCAGTGGCGTGATCTGAGTCCCTCGGTTTGGCAGAGCGCTCAAAAAGGTTTAAAAAAACCCAGCCCATGAAAAACAACGGCAGTTAAACACCTTCCTGAAATTCGGTGTGTGCTAAGTCAGTTCTTTCATTGCTGTGGTGGTCAGACCTCCTCAGCATTATGCACGTGAGCAGTATCACACACATATCTGCACGCCTTTTTCCACAACCAAAAAAAGCAGTGAAGACATCATACCTTACATGCTTGCTGCTCATTGCCTTAATACCTGGAACTGTTACGATCTGATTTAAGGTACTCACTTCTACCAGTCCTCTTGGAAATAGTGCATAGCAACACACACTTCTTAAAATGATCCACTGTGCAATGCCTGTATCTACCAGTAATATCATTTTGTATGCCTGCCACGTGGGACATCCAGCTCTGAACCATGGAAGCGAGAGCTGCAACACCGGCCAGGGGAGGTGTAGGTATGGAGTTCAAAGCCATGAGGTGACAAAGCCCTCCCGAGCCCATTGTTGTATACCCCCAAGTGATCCTGCCATGTGCTGGGAGATGTCTTCCCAGCTTGTTTTTGGGTACTTAGCCACCCTGTAATGAAGCAAGGTTATGAATACAGCAGAAAAGCGGGTTTTACCCATGATATAAGCTGTAAAACCTCTCCAAACTTGTGCTGCTTTTGTTGTTGTTACCTCCTGAGAAGTTCTGCTTCATCTTTTGAGTGCTGTTAATGATGACATTTCAAAGTGTTTTTCCTGTGCTAAATGTGTATAGCTAACACAGGAAACAGAAGACACACTGCTTGCAAAGAGTCTTGCTCTGCCTGTTCACACAGTTTACCAGTCTTGAAATTACCTTCAAAATTTGGGTCTGTTGAACCTGAGGCACCTTTCCAGTTTCTTTTAGGCATCTTATTGTTATTGTGTGAGATGGACTCTGCAGGGCAGGCAATCCTTTTAAAGAGAATGGACTGTTTTCCCCCAAAACTGGCAGCTATTTATTAGGAAATGGCCACAAAGTGACATTATTTTAGAACTGCAGCAGTAGAGCAGAGCTGGCTGGAACTCAAAGCTTCAGTGAAAACTTTCAGCACGATTTCGGATTTTGTTGAACAACAGAGTTGGAGGTTTTGACTAAAATGTTTCTGAAAATAGCAAAACTCTCACCCACTCAGAGAGCTGAATGTGAAACCTCAAATTTTGACGGAGAGGAAAAAAAGCGATGACATTTTCCTTCCAGTTTTGGATCAGCCCCAACAATAAACTTCGCTTTATATAGGAACCAAATAGACATAATAGGAATTAAACTGTACATAGATCATAAATAGAAAATACAAGACTAATACAAGTACTACCAGACTTGTTCAGATATGCACAAGGCACAAAGTTGAAGAACAGCAGAAAAGAAAATGAAATAAAGGGGTAAGATATAGTTTATATGTTGTAAAATGAGACCAGTGTAGAGATGGAGGTACAGATGTAAGCGAGTTGTCTTGGTGCAGCGGGGAACGCTCTCACCCCAGAAATGGAGAGCTTGCAGTCATGGGCAAGGCAAGGAGCACAAGGCAGGGAGTCTGCACTCTCTCAACAGTCCCATCAGTGTACATGCAAAGTAACCACCGCAGTGCCCAAAATGCCAGTGTATGCTGCACAGAAGGGGTTATGGGGCAAGTGAAAAGGAGGACTGGCGATGCAGAGAGGTGAGATAATGCCAGAGAAGGTGCAAGAGTCAGGAAGAGGGAAAGGAGGAGTGCTCGGTGCAAACAACAGCTTGCAGGGAGCCCCGCCGGGCAGGGGCATGAGCAGAGGGGAGCCACCTGCTCAGGTTGAGTTGGAAGGTCTGACCACACTGTGCAAACTGGTGGCAAATGGCAGCTGACCTGGGCTGGCTAGGAATTGAAGATGTATCCATGCTGTCCCTGAGGACGTGGAGGACCTGGTGGCTGCTCTTGCTGCCCAGAAGCTGCTCCTCCAGAGGACTGGCCCTGCTGCAGCTCTTGGGCAGATACCTGTCATCACTCGCCTCGGCCCGGGCTGAGGGGATTTCAGGGAGCTGCCAGAGGTGGCTGGCAGCCACCATGAAGAGCCTCGTGCCGCAGCTGACCTCCCACAGACTTCTCTACCTGCGAGGCCCTGGGCCCCGGGAAGTGCTAACGGGGAGTAGCAGCCATACACTGGAGAGGCAGGAGCTGTTTCGGGAGAGACCGATGACTCCTTTGGCCAACAGAGCCGGCTGGGCCCTACAAGCTCCGGGCTCAGCTCCTGGCTCTGCCAGAGGCTTTCTGGGTGCCTTTGGTGCCACTGCTCCTGGGTCTTGCTTCTCTGACCGCAAAATGGAAATAACAAGTATCATCTCCTCCTTCTTGGTTATCTGCTCAACCGATTTGCGAGCAGTTCACGTCTTGGGCTGGGTTTTGCTCCCTGTCTCTCTGCGCTCTGTGCAGGGGATCCTGGGGGCGCCGCCGCAGGACAAAACAGCGAGAACAACAATAACTGCACGGTTCTGGCACAGGAGGGGGGAGGATGGTTTTCAGCCTTCGCAGCCCACGAGTGTTGGTACAAATGACAGATACAATCGGGCCTCAGGGGTTTTTTTACATTTATATGTCTGGGGAAGGATGTCAGCAGCTGTTCTCAGCCACTCCGTCGAACTGAAGCTAAAGATTTGGGCAGGTGGGGGAGAGAGAGAGAGAAACGCATTGAATTGCCACCAAAAGAAACATGCATAATTCTTAGAAATGCTTTGTGTCAACTTCAAAGATCCTACTGGGAATGCAGCTTATTCTCTCACCAACATGCTTCCTTTGCAAAAGGCAGCAACTGATGTCTTTTTTTTTTTATTAGTCTCCAACAGCAGTCAGTACCTATGTTTTCTTCGTCTGAAATGCCTGTAAGTTCAATCAGCTGAAATGGCTTAAATGCAGTAAGGGATGGGGCAAGTTCACATGTCGCTCTAATAGGACCTTGAGACAAAATGTGGCCTTACTGATGTAACTGGAGGTTTTGCTTCAGATCTCTGCTGATCTGTAAAGGATGAAGCAGGAAAGAAGGAAATACTTAACCCTTCTGGTAGAAAACACCATGGGAAGCAGAGAAACTAAGACAACATTCCTCTAAAGCCCCATTGCAGAGTTGTGGCTAAATCTGAATAAAGTTCTTTCTTCTCCCACTGCCTTTACAAGGGTATAAAAATGGCATTTCTGAAATTTTGTTGGTGTTGGACTTGAGAAAAAACAAACAAACAAACAAAACCCCTGCAATAGTTAAGCACCGTTACTTCATAGAGCTTTAAATGCTAACCAGCATCTAGTGTAAAGGTATCAACTTTAAAAACATATTTTCTGACCACGGTTAAGTCTAAGGTTTAACCTCAATCAGTGATTTTTTGCTTAAGTCCCAATGTGTTTATGGCATACTGCTTGTGGTGACAATCTTACTTTCAATAGTAGTATCTCTGCTTTAAAGCCAGGTCTGCCTTCTCCTTTCACTGAACTCAGCACTCTCCTGAAAAAAATCTGTGAATTTATTAAAAAAAAAAATCTTTTACAAACAGCCAAGAAACAAACATATTTCTGAAATTATTTAAATTTTTAAAAAGCAGAATATATCATTTTTGTATTTATCCCGGTATTATACACACCAGTGTCATCACTTCATGGCCTCTACTGAACCAGACAGGCTGCAAAGCCTAAAGCCTATCCAGTTTCTCTTTGATGAACGCTCAGTGCCGGGTTTGGAATTTTAATTTTTTCATTGAGGGAAGTGCTGGCACCATCTGCTGGGATTTTTGTTACTGCGACCAGTAGTGTTAGGATTTCAGTCCTTGCACCTATAAACATACCAAATATTCCCAGTTTGACCTGCATGGCTACTTTTTTTTTTTTCAGCTACCCCTCGGTTGGGTTTAGATTTTAATTCCCCAGGCCTCAGCAATTCCCTGCAGCTCTGGGCCCTGCCCAGGTTGAAGGAGGCTCCCTTACCAGGGATGGGATGCCCGGGGGAGCGGCTGCGTTCACGGTCCCGGCTATCTGCTGCCCTCCTGCCGTCGCTCCGCCTCACTCCTGCTCCGTGCAGGAGGGCTCAAAAACACTCCCGCTGTTCTTCCACTTCTTTCCTCACAGGCTTTGGTGAGCCTGGCACACAAGGTAAGGCAGGCATATGGCTGGCTTTCAGGATGCGGGTATGTCTGCTGATTTCAGTGCAACAACCCAGCACCTATAGTGCAGGGGCATCAAATGCAGCCAGCTACTGTTGCTTAACGAGCGCTTAGTGTTTAAAGACAGGGAACTGTTTCTCAAGGATTACTGAGATGAAGACAAAATTCCAGGCAATTAAAAAAATCTTCTGTACAGTTTGGTGCTGAGACTAAAAAGGTTAATGAAGGTATTTTGTGATAGGACAAGGGGTAATGGTTTTAAACTAAAAGAAGGTAGATTCGGACTAGATATAAGGAAGAACTTTTTTACGCTAAGGGTGGTAAAGCACTGGAACAGGTTGCCCAGGGAGGTGGTGGATGCCCCATCCCTGGAAACATTCAAGGTCAGGTTGGACGGGGCTCTGAGCAACCTGATCTAGTTGAAGATGTCCCTGCCCACGGCAGGGGGGTTGGACTAGATGACCTTTAGAGGTCCCTTCCAACCCAAACTATTCTATGATTCTATGATTCTGTTGATTAGCTTTACAGTAGCCACACAAGGAGCCAATATGACTTGAGCCCTGTTGCCCAGGTCCTGTATAAACAGATTTTATCTGCCCAGGAGGCCACTGAGCTTAAAGTGAAAAAGACCGGGATGAAAAACAGCAGCAATGAGAGGTGGAAGCATTTCCTTAAGCTTGCGTAAGATTCGGAGCAGAAAACAGATATTGGTCTGTGATAATATAACCAAACTCTTTTCCTGTAGACCTCGGAGCAAGATTTTAATAAGTAAAGAACCGTGGGAACAGAAAGTCACAGTGGCAAAGAAAGGTCTTATTTTTTTAACATTTTCAATCTAAAATATAACCTTGTAACTGGAAATTATTGCAGTCATTAGAGCTGGAAATTACTATAGAAATTAGATTCACAAACTTGTAGGGAATGTAAAAATAGAAGAATGTGTTAAGTACCATCTATGTTTGTGTCATCTCCCTCATATTTTTAGGAAAATAACAAATACTTGTTTAAAAAGAATGCATACAAGTGTATGTATAATTCATATGGAACTGTCAAAGCTTAGACTCCCAAAGATCATAATATAGATATTTTAATAATTTGAAAGTGTTTTACTAGATATATTTACTGTATTTTATGCCCTGTTGCCCAGGTCCTGTATAAACAGATTTTATCTGCCCAGGAGGCCACTGAGCTTAAAGTGAAAAAGACCGGGATGAAAAACAGCAGCAATGAGAGGTGGAAGCATTTCCTTAAGCTTGCGTAAGATTCGGAGCAGAAAACAGATATTGGTCTGTGATAATATAACCAAACTCTTTTCCTGTAGACCTCGGAGCAAGATTTTAATAAGTAAAGAACCGTGGGAACAGAAAGTCACAGTGGCAAAGAAAGGTCTTATTTTTTTAACATTTTCAATCTAAAATATAACCTTGTAACTGGAAATTATTGCAGTCATTAGAGCTGGAAATTACTATAGAAATTAGATTCACAAACTTGTAGGGAATGTAAAAATAGAAGAATGTGTTAAGTACCATCTATGTTTGTGTCATCTCCCTCATATTTTTAGGAAAATAACAAATACTTGTTTAAAAAGAATGCATACAAGTGTATGTATAATTCATATGGAACTGTCAAAGCTTAGACTCCCAAAGATCATAATATAGATATTTTAATAATTTGAAAGTGTTTTACTAGATATATTTACTCTGTATTTTATGGCTTGTAATAAATTAACAGATACTTAAATCCTTATGATAGGTGGGTCATACATTAAACCCTAAATATAAACACCTGTTATATTTGGAGGACAATTTCCCATTTGAATCTCCAGATTTATCAAGGATAAAGTGATTTAGTTTTCGTGTGGATCCAAAATGAGATTATTCCCCCTTAAACTAAAAGCAGTTTTTAAGGTGGTACAATGGAAACATCAAAACGAAATTAATCTAATAAGGTTTTGTACTCTGGGGTGACAAAGTCACTCAACTCTGGTTTAACGTGTCATCTAAAGAAAATGAGCAGAAACTTTCTACTGCAAATGATCACACTGCAAATCTCTCTGATGCTCTGTACTGACTTGAGCACTAGTGATTGCCAATCCCTGCCAAGTATTGCCATTTTGAGGCATTTTCAGGAACTTCTAAAAAGAGGCATAATAGTTGTGCGGTTGAACGAGGTATACAGGGTCTTGCTTTTGGAGCTGAATTTCATCTCCGATGTAAGTACGTACCCACATTTGGAAAACTTAAAATGTGAAACTGGGCAGTTCACATTCAAGCTTTGCCTTCTTGCTGATTTTGTCAATATTCTGAATGTTGCTTTGGCAAATTCTAAAGCACCAAAAAACTTGATAACTGTTGACAAAACTCAGCATTAATAATTTGAAACAGATGCCAGACCTACCTGCATTCAGATTTATGCACTATGAATAGGTCTATTGGAGGGAACGGTGACGACACCTGCCAGTTATCAGGAAAATGGGCTGACATTCTATTTGTAGAGCCATTTCTTCAGTGCAGTTTGAGACACTGCTCAGTGCTTCTTCCAGCCTCATCTTCAATGTACTGTGGAGCACATTGTACTGAGGAATCTGACGGCCCTGGGCAGATGGAGCGGTGATGTCATCGGGCTTTTCCATTTCTACTTCCTATGAACATTTGCCTTATTCTTACATCCCAGCTCTTTCTCGACATGTTTTAGACTAGAAACATTTTTCTTTTTTTGGGCGCAGAGAAGGAATCACTTCTTTTTGATTTCAGACAAGATCTGGCAAGTGAGCTCTTGTTGCTAGTCAAAGAAAAAGCCTTAAAAAAATTAACACAGAATCTGTGTTTAGCAAAGTGATTTGCATAAGCTGTACACTTGGTTCTTAGAGTTGGAACAGTTCTAACCTATGACAAATTCCTCTGTCTGGGCTGTCTTCCAAAATCATTTTCATCTACCCTGGCAAAAGAACTGAAGTCTGCGTTCTGCACTAATTAACGGCCTTCAGGAGAAGGGCCCCAGTTGAAATGCTGACACACTTTGTACACGCTTTATTTGTGAAAGGGGATACTGAGCCCATTTGATGGCGCCTCCTGCTCTGTCATGCCGTGCAAAATTTTAAGTGGGGAAACAAAATGGGTACAGTTATGTCTTGTTAAGATTCTGAGTTACTAAAACACTGCAGCTTTCCCCATTAAAAAGCACGATATTGGGATTTTTTAATCTGTGAATAACATTAATAAGCAGTAAAAAGACTAAAACCATGGCAGGTCCTTAGTGACTATGAACTGACATTCACAATTTTTATGAAGCATTATGGCTTAATGCAGCTGAGTCTCTGTCTCACTAAATGTCTTCATTTTGGAAACAGCAGAATATACACGCAATGTCCCTTTTACATAAGGGAAGGCAGGGAGAACAGCTGTCCCGATAACTCTGTGGAGTTCTTCTAGCAGGTCTACCCAGTCCTGTGAGGAAGCTCTCCATGCTAGATCCATGAAAGGATTCACAGCTTTTAGGCACCCAAAGTGTTCAATGGAATTCAGAGTCCTTGATCGAGCAAGGCACCCAGAAAATAACACATGTGGAGAGCCAGGCATCCCAAAAACAAGGGGAGACACCTATGTAATCACCAATAAATGGGAGATGGCATAATGTTAGTCTCCTATAGGAGAGCATACGTCCCTGTTTGGGCTTCCCACCAATGAGCTCTCTTCTGGACCTTTGTGTTTGAGCCAAGAAAGCTCCTGCTTGCAAGGTACAGCCTTCTACAAGAGGAACAGCTTATGCCAGGTTCAGATTCAGTCCCCACTCTGTGTGCTATGATTACCGCCTTTGAGCTGAACATCCAACCACAGAGCTATCTGTGGAAGGGAGGCTGTCTTAGTCTCCTCTTCTGAACTTGTTGACCTGAATATTCACCATCTGCTTTGGAGAGTTGAATACACACGTGCTTGGGCTGAAGAGAGATCTGACCCTGGATGTTAACGATTTCATCCAAGTGCCCAGCACGAGCCAAGGAAAGAAACTCCTTTTCTGGCTTCTGTGTGTGGAGCCTCACCTAGGAAGTGTGCTCTGAAAACATTGATTAGACTCAACTCTGCAGCTGAACTACATGGAGAGCACCTGTGGAGACTAATAGAGCTTAACTAGGGTTCAATGCACTCACCCTGGTCTGGGAAAGGAGTGAAGTACATCTGTCCAGCAGCAGATGTTCAGATGCTTAGTGACCTGTGGGAAAACACTTGGTAGAGGCAAGGGCATTTAAGCAGCTGCATGGTGTTTGAGGAATTTAAGGAATCCCAGCCCATGTCTTAGGCTTTTCTCCTTGCTCCTTTGCGATGAGCGCAGAAAAGAGAAAAGGGAAGAACAGGAGGATTTCTCTCTCAGATATTCTTGCGGCATTTCTCTCCTCAGGCTTCGCCCTGCTTGCCTGCTGCAGCCTTCAGTAAACTATTTTATTGTGAAGAAGGAATGCACTGATTCTGTAGCCACTGAGACAGATCCAGAGTTTTCGCTAGCAAATAAACTAGCAAACATAATCAACATTCTTTGTGAATCCTCGTCGTTGCCTTAGGAGGAGGAATTTCAAGTCTATTTTCTATGAACCTTAAATGCGAAGTTTCCGCAAGCACAAATGCTCCAATATTTTCCCTTCTTCTTGGGTACAGAGGACAATTCTGTCTTGTTTTTGTCCCTAAAAGTATTGACTGTGTTAAACACTAGGCACGTGCTTTCAAAAGAAAAGCACCATGAATGCTTACATGTCCCTGTATTATCAGCCACGTGCTCCATCACTGGGAGACAAACGGTCCACTGAAATGCGGCTGGCCTGGACGTTCCACATACCAAGCAGATGCAAGCAGAATGCCATAGGGAAATAAGAAACACATTGTATGTGATTTAAAAGGCTTACAGCTATGGAATATCCTTCTGAAAGCCTAATGAATATCTCCAACACATACGCAATCGAAATACAAAACACGCCCTACATCGGAATACAAAACCACGGAACTGGAGATAATCTCTGAAGAGACCCACAAAATAAATCTACTGACAGCAGCACCTATAATCATACAACCCCAGCATTTGGCTTGTCAAAGTGTCTCCAAGCTCAGGATTTTCTGTGGAGAGGAAACCGTCCACGGAGATTCTTTCTTAATTTTATGCCTTCTGTTTGCCACTCAAATAAGCTTGTGTGCTGGGTTTGGGGTTTTTCTTTGTTTTGCTTTCTTAGATGCTAATATGGCCCAGACTGACTTTGACAAAGTTACCGATTATAAATTCAGCTTTCTTTCCACAGGGCTGGAAAAGGACCATTTAAACAAGCACTTGTTCAAAGTGACTGAAAATACAGGCTCTTTTTTATCTGGTAACTGTTGAAGTTATAATACCCTATATTTAGATCCAGTGAAGAGAATATTTAGGAAAAAGGAGGAGAGAGAGGGGAAAATCTCTCAGGATTAGTTTTGTAAAGGTGCTTTTTTGCATGGACTTCCCTGGTTATTTCACATATGAGCTCTTGGAAGTACGCCTGCAGAGTTTCCACCAAAAGCTGAGGTGGCAGAGGTGGCAAAGGTGAGGTGAAAGAGATTAAGAAGATAGTTTCATCCCTCATTCTCAAAGGGAAACACAGCTCTGAAGCAATTTATTCTAGAAATGTGTTAATTCCCGAGTTTTTGCAGTTGCTGTAGTAAGTGGAGGAATGGCTCGTGTTATAGCTGTATTGTGAGGTGAGAAGCAGGGTGAAGCAGGCCAGGCTCAGAGACTTTCTATCCACAAGACTGGTTGTAACGAGGGCTCCGAGTGTCTACGCTGTGGTTAAGCAAGCTGAACCCAAGGTTTGTAAATAGCATAGGTTGTGTTGTTTCTCCTTATCCCTGTGTCATATGCCTTACATAAAGGAGCTGTGACACACCTTAAGGAGCAGAAAGCATTCAGACTCTCCGCCTCCAGAGTGCTAAAAGCTTGTAAGCGTGCTTAAAAAGCAGTGGACAAGTTTGGCTTTGAGAACAGGCTCAGCCTTGCTCACACAGTGCACCAAGTGTATCAAGGCTTTGGAGCAAAAGCAGACACAGCATAGCACTTTTATATGCAAATCCCAGGAGATGCCTCAACTTTGAGGACAAAGTTCTGGGAAAAGGTGTGGGAAGACACCACCATACAATAATAATGCAAAACCTCTGCCTACCATTCCCCAGGTTGGTCCTGCATGGACAGATGATCAAGACTGCCAGGAACAAAATATGTACTTTCACACACAAAAAGAGGAAGAAATTAACAGATACAATAGACAAGGGACTAGGCTGAGACTCAGGAGACCAAGCTGAGAGACTTCAGCACTCATTTCTGCTCTGCCACTGACCTGCTGTAGGACCTTGGGAAACTCACTTTGCTTCTCTTTTCTTGCCCGCTCATAGTATAAACTCTTCAGGGTGGGGACTGTCTTTTGCTATACATTTAAACTGTACAACGGGAACTCAGTCTTAGTTCAGGCCCGTTGGTGCTACTGCAATTGAAATAATGACGTGTAAATAAATAGATTATAACAAACAAGCAAATCAATTGGTGGAAGAGTGCAGATCGTAGTGAAAAGAGATATGGGTGAAAGAATGTGAAGGAGCAGAAAAGATTAGGGAGAAAGAATGGCCTGAAAGGAAGAAAGTAAGAAAAGGGAGTAGACAAATGGTAGAAGAGAAATTGAACACGGACAGACACTGGTCATTCTGAGATCAGATGATGCATGCAGCTTCCCACTGCCCAGACAGATACTTGGAAGTGGCTCAAACAGAGAAAGGGCTGAGCAGGCTAAGCAAAACTTTCCCTTGATCCCAGTAAGAGAACTAGTGCTAATACCATCCTGCCCTTCACCGGCTCTCTGCCAACCCTGGTTCCCTGTTCATGAACTCCTAAAAATCATTTAGTAATCTGAACCTGTAAGACACTTGGTTAAAGGCAGTGGAATCTCTCTTTAAAGACCCAGCACAACTATATCCCCAGCACACCGTTATGCCAGCATTTATTAGTCCTCCAGGGGTCATCTTTGACCTGTGCTAATGTAATCCTGCCAAAACCTTCTGGCGTGTCTGGGGCCTGACTGTCTTCAGCAACACACTGGTGTGAAAAATTTTTGGATTAAGATAAAACTAAAATATAATTTTCAGGCATTTTTAGAGGAAGCCTTTAGCTTTACTTGTGCCTAAGTGATAGATAGACTCTAAAAGGTTACAAGTAACAGCTAAGTGGCTCAGAGTATTGTGACGGAAGGTGAAGTCTATGGAGACGGCCCAAGCTAATGCTTTTTAAAGTCGATGGAAAGATTTCTCTGTCTCTCTGAGTGTTGAATTGGTCTGCGAGAGACTGGATGAGATCCAATTGAGGCCCATAGTTACCAGAAGTTGCTACCAACCAATGGCTATTCAGTGAGTCACATTAAGCGAAAAGATGGTTGCAGTAACATGCTCAGTGACCAATGGCTGCAGACACAAAATATTTTTCATTCTTCAGAGTGGTCTGGGGTCAGAAGACCAGGAAGGAAAGGCCACGAAGGCAACAATAATGAATTTATCAGTCCACGCGTGCCCCCCACCGAGGGGTCTGGAGGAACAGTCAGATGAATGTAAACCCCACGCTGTTTTCTGACAGGTATTTGGTCCAGAGGGCTGCAGGCTGAAGTCACCGCGCCTGTCAGGCTGACTCCCTTTACCAGCAGTGAACTGCTGCTTTAAAATAAAAATCCCAGAATTGACCTACAACCACTACACTGCCAAATACAACTGAGATTTCTTAGAATCTGCTCTCACTGTGTCTTTTGTGTAAAATGTTTCCTAAGATGTCTTTTTGTGGCTATTAGCTATTGTAGTTGCTGTGCTGTTAAACTTTTTTAAATGGCAAGTCAAAGTGTTTCCTTGAGATCTCTTCTGAAATGCTCTTTTGTTATGGACCACTCTCAAACTAAACCTGGAAAACAAAAAAAAATGTAATAATGAGACTGTTAAGGAATGGATAATATTCCTTTCTTTCACCCTCACTGAAAATTACTCAGAAGCATGTCTTTAAGGGGGCATGGATTTCAGGCCAACCTGAAAGAAGACACTGGAATGAAAACTGGTTAAGATGAAGGATCAAAGTGGTGATTGTTCAGCCATTGCAAGTCTTTCAGGGGAAAGTTAAACTAAACACTGCGACATTTTTTCTATTGGTAAGGCTGGTTAATAGAATAGGACAGAATACATTGCCTAGAGAAATAATGGAATTTTTAATTTTGGGGACTTTTAAGCAGAGACCAGGCAAATGTTTGCTAGGAACAATTTAGGTAGTGCTGATGCTATGGTGGGGCAGGGGAATAGACCAGGAGACTTCTTCAGGTCTCCTGTAAATTTATCTTCTTTGATTCTGTGCCCACAAACAGAAAGGAGTGTTAGCCAAGAACATGCTAAACTTGGGAAGGTGTGCAGTAATGTTTCAAATCCGTTTATATACAAACTAAAGTTTAAGAAAATATACATATGAGATGAAGAACTGCAAATGAAAGATGACAGAGAAATAACACACAGGCATTTGAAATGTGGGCCGAAAATAAAACAGGATTCAGCTTGGAAAATGCATGCTAACATACTTGGGGAAATATAATCTGAAATAATATCCTCAATGGGAAAGCAAAACCTGGAAATCATTTATGTTACAAAGGAGTCTTCTGGCTGATTGAGGACAGCGAATTAGATTGATGTGTTTAAAGCACCACCGTAATGGATGGAGCTCAGCTGGGACTTTCAAATTCAGGTTTGCTGCTGCTGCAACTGAGGCACACAAATAAATCCCCCAGCACTCACGGTAACAGTCTATCAGCTGATTTATACCTCCATTGAAAATTTGGCTGGAAGTGTTTAGAAATTCATGCTATTTTACAATGCGAAATTAAACTGACCACCTACCCTGGGAAATAGCTTTGGTGTTGAGTCCCTGAAGCTTCACCTGGAGACCAACAGCCAGCTCTAGAGATACAGCCTGATGACGATCTGGCTGAACACTGTTTTTCAACAGAGTGAGTAAGGTAATAGGCATCCTTCCACCCCTCCCCAATTTATATGTAGCAAGGTAGTCTAAGCAAGGTTTTGATTCACAGACATTAGTAAACATTAAAGTTCCTCTTGATGGCTTCTCTGGACACAGAATTGTACCAATACTGGATATTCAAAATTTCTGAGATTAACTGGAAGAAAAAATTAAGCAAGTAGGTGGGGAAGAATTCAGGTCATGAGATAAATCATAGAAAGCAGCGCTAAGAACTGGTAAAAAAACCACGAACGCAGATATTGACAATCTCTTAGTTTTTCAATTCTTGCAAATTATTAGACATAGTCTCTTTTACCTGCCTTGCTACCAGCTATGTTCCCTCTCCTATGTTCACAAGGAGATCTAAAGCCATTGAGGAAAATTCCTTCTCCACCTGATAAGAGCAATCAATTTGAACTCCAGACCCTTGCTTATGCAAGGAACTTTAAAATGTGGGTAGACAGAGATGACAGAAATACTACACCCCACCCAGTGTACTGTTGGCAGCACCTTTTTACGTAGTTACAGAGAAAAACAACATATTAATTTCAGAGACTTTTATTTCCTCAGAGTCCAGGAGCAATAATTTCATTTTAAATGTTTTCTTTAACACAAAGTTTTCCATTCTGTCAGTGGCACACTCAGCAGCTCCTGCCATAAGCACAAGTCCAAACACAGTACGACTTCATGAAAGACCTTACATCAGCTGATGGCAGCAATGGGAAAGTCTGTGTTTGCTCTGTGTGAGATCTATGGACTCCCATAGTGAACCTATATGTACTTACACGCAGGAGTCAGATGTCCCGTTACCAGATACAAAAATTAGCTTGGTTCCCTTTGCCTCCAATACTCACTTTGTGATTGTTGTGTCCTTTTCTAACTACTCCAGTTGGACGTTCCCATGGGCTCTTGACAGCTCTTACTTGTCCATTTGGAAGGAAACAGAAGGTAATGTTTCCAAAGGAACTAACCTACAATCTGAGAAGTCTGTCTCCTAGCTCTGTTAAGACGATAACCACAGAGTAAACCAACCCTTCCACTTCTCCCTGCTCTTGATACTATTTCTCCATCCAAAGCAAGCTTTAATTAGACCTCCCTGTTTTAACTACATCATGCACTGAAATGAGATCATTGCTATACTCTGGCAAATGAGGTTGATCTGTGTGTGTTCCTCCAGCTGTGCAGAGTGCTTTTCTCCATGAAACTTTTCCTGTTCACTGTGAAAGGAATTTTGTTATCTGATATTTTTTCTTTCTATCACTGTATCTTATGAACACATGCAAAGGGTCTGATGTTGGGCTTCACCAGATTACGCACAGAGAAGCTGTATTGGACAAAATAATTTACTGAGTTCATTGTGCAGGATCCTCTCTGAGGGCCTTCAGTGGTGGAAAATACAGCATGACTACTGGCACAAGCCATGCCAGTTTCCTGCTGAGAAATACTGGATTGGCAAAGTCTGTCCATGCAGGGAGCTGAGCCGTCTGGAAAGATACAGCCCAGGTCACCCAAGACTTACGCTGTCTCCCCACTATGGTCTTAGTTCTGTCGCAGGAGCCCTGTAGGGTGCAGAGGGTCAATTTGTTTACTGAACTCAGCGGAGTCATTCCAGATTTAACGCTAGTGCAAACAGGATCAAACTTGAGCAAAAATGCATTCAATAAGCTGTAAGGAACAGAAACGTGCGAGTTGTCAATTCACTGACCTTCTTTGTAACCTTAATATATATTTAGTGGCTATGTAAGTGTTCATAAAGAGACACAAATGACTGGCCAGGATCAGCTACGAAGTACACAGTTATAAATCCTGATGAAGGGTAATGATTACTTCCTGGTATTAACTTTACTTCTGTTATTTTAGTTATGCCTTCTACTACATTGCTAAATAAATTCCTGTCTTGCTTTAATATTTAAAGATCTCTTGCACAAGCAGATATCATGTTATATGTCCATTCACATGAAATCTTGTAACCCTTATAGATATATTTAATTATTCAAAAAATCACATCTTGTAGCCCATTATTGATTTTCTGTCTTCTAAATTTGCTGCATTATTTCAGTATTTTTCTGTTAAAGTAGTTTCTTGGACTAGATTTACTGTTCAAGGAGCAATCTTACGGGGGTGTACAACTGAGGACTATGGTACCCTTGTACTTTGTTAAGTCAGGCCTTAACATATTTCCTTATAGTCCCTCTGCATCTGTATAATAGTGTATTGAAAAGACATCTCACTTGATCTTCACTGTCACTCCTTGGTCTCTTTTGGTGCTCTTTTCCTGGCTTCTACTTTCCTCTGTGTATTTGTATTTCAGTTTTTTTTTTTACAGCTGCCTTGCATTTTTTTAAATTCTGTCTTTCCTGTTATTATAAATTATATTATAAATATTATATTAGCCTGTCTCTCCTGATACTGTATGCAATCTCTCCTTATGTTATAAATTTATTTTTTTTCTGGGTCATATTCTGTGCCCTCAGTGGTAATTTTATTCTTTTTCTTATTGGCATTATCTAAAAATTTCAATAATATACTATTTTCTCTATTTTCCACATTATATAAAATCACTCTTAACCTCCAGTCCCTAAATTTGTGTCACAACACACTCTCCCTGGATCTCTGTGATTTTGCTCATGTCACTATGCAGATTTCTAAAGAACGGACTACGCATTACAGAACAAAAAACTTGGTTGTTTAGACACCAGTCTCAAACTCGCAAATGCTTTCAAGTGGATAAAGAGCGAGGTTTGAGGAATGCTAAAACCATAGCACTTGCTGGGTGACAAGGACTGGCTGGAGTGCATGAGTGACAGGCTGGTTTGCTGCAAACCCCGAGTCACTCCGGAGAGCAAGGAGCTTGCCTTTCCTTGGATGCTCCCACTTTCTCATTCCATTCATGGGCTGTTACCTAACAAACGGAGGGAGAATCAAGCTGTATTGCATTCAGTGTGCACAGAGGAGAAACAAACCTGCTAACGACTCAGTATCTCCTGGGCTTGACTCCAAGCACAGTGAAAACTCGAGGTAAAGAGCTTAGGTCCCTCTGCACCGGGCCATACTCTGCCTGAAGAAAGATACTCAGGAAGGACAGGAACTCTGTGGTAGAGGCAGCCAAGAACAGCACACAAAATTTTCTTCAAGGAGGCAGGTAAACAGTAGGTTTTGTGACCGACATTTTTTCAGACAGATTTCCCCAGCTATTTTGCATGCTTTTTTAATTTATACGTTTGCCAAGCAGAAGTAGTACCACTAATATCAGCTCCTACAAATTGTTGGTGTATAAATGTAGTACCACTAATATCAGCTCCTACAAATCGTTGGTGTATAGAGTCTGAGATGATGGACTAAAAGCTAAGTGCTTTGCTGGCCCAGCATCATGTTGCTGGTGAGGACATGACAGGCAATGGCCCTGCTCACGAGTTATTAAGCAGCCAGTTCAAGACTGGCAACTGAACAGAGTTGCCTACAGCCTCACTGGAGTGCCTTTCCTTCTTGTATTTCAGCATTGCTTATAAAACGTCTCCTACTTTGTATCCCTTCTCCACAGCTACTGATGACAGTTTCTGAAGCTGTGGAAAACCAGAAACACAACAGAAGTGTGTTATACACCAGAAGCGATATACAGGTGTGATATACCAGATGTACTGACAAGGTCAATTATTTTAAAGGGGAACCGAAGAGATTGTGCACACGCATGTGTCTGTGTGTGTGAGTGAGCATGATGTAGCAGATGCATCTCAGTCCTCTACTTCCATCCTGCTGGTGGAGGCTTACATTCTCCATGGCTGGATTCTGCAAGAGGCTGCCAAATTGAATGATTACAAGAGGTGAAGAGCTGCTGTCTGCTAGGTCATTAGTAAAGGGGAGAAGACTCCAAACACAATTCAGACTGCTCTTCATTGTCCAAGTTGAAAGAAATATAATGAATACAGAGTGAAAAGTAACTTGGGATTCTGAATTATTTGGATACTCAGAATCCATAGCAATTCAGTAACATGGGTAAAAATGTTTGTAAACAACTCATAATGTTTGTGATGTAAATATTTCTTTATTAAATGGCACTGCCGTTGGAGCATTTCTGAATATAAGCATCTTAATTTACGTAATAAATGTTGAAAGCAAATGTATTTGTTACCTTTAAAATTAGACCCACTGAATTTGTGGGAAATACAGCATATAAGATAATTTTGCAGCACCTTTGTGCTGAGCTCAAGGTACATACTTTTCTTTACATCTTTAATTCCTATTAGTTTACTATTTTGTAACAAGACAATAGATTTAATATTACCACATTGTACTCTGGGCACTAGCTTAAAAAAAGAAATGTCTAGAAAAGATTTTAAGAAAATCTTTGTTCCCCGTACGGCAGTAAGACTGGGGGAACCAACCAAACAACTAAGTACAACCAGGTTCTAATTTCTGCCTTGCTCACCTTACTCATGAACTCCTCATCGCCATCCAAGAAGCAAAGCACAGGCATGTCTGCCTGAGAGGCAATCACCCACTGCAAAAGGCCTCAGAGCGGTCATTTTCAGAAGGATTTTGATTCACCACTACCACCTTGTGTCCTGCTACAGTACCTTTACTGGATCCAGCCACGGAGTTAGCAGTTCCCATGCCCTTACAGCCTACTGAACCTGTGCCATTGTCACTGCTCCCTGGCTCTGCCAGAAGTGACTCAGGGTTGCTGTATTTAACTATCATAAGACACAGCTTTAGCACTGTATCCACCAGACTGCCAATAAATTGTGCGCTGCTGCTGTCTTCTCTGCTCAGATTGAGTTGATCAGTAAGCATTTTAGGTCAGTCCAGATACGGCCTCTTCACAGGATTGCTCAGTGTCTGAAAGGCCAATATGTCCCTTAGTGGTTTTGCCAGTATTTTGGTTTGTTTCATCAACAATTGGATTTCTAGGCTGACCTTCTACTTTGAAAACAAAAAAATCTCTTCTATTTTTGTTTATTAACTTCTGGATTAGCATTAATGTAGCACTGGATATGTCACTTTCAGGCTTCTGTCTTTCAGTGTCTCACTTCTGTGAATCTGATTCTTCAGCTTCTTTTGATGGATCCTGACATCTTTCTGAAAATGTTTGGAAGATGGGACCATGGGACTCCTGTAATAGCAACCTGAAGGCAGTGGGACCTGCTTTGCTAACATTGCTACCTTTCTTGTTGGCATTGTTCTGCTAGGTTAGATGACAATCTGTGGGCAATAATGCAATCACAATCAAGCTCATGAATCTGGTAACATTTTGGCTACATCCCAAATTTCTGAACGCCAGGGCATGTTCCTTGGTGATCTTGTTTCAGCTTCCCTTCCTGGTTGTGATTTTGAGCATTGGCTGCATTGGTTTTGGTTTTCATGCCAGAGGGTAAACCCTTGCTTAATAATGTGGTTACCCACTGCGCCTGCACAGGTCATAGAATCATAGAACCATAGAATCATAGAATCATTAAGGTTGGAGGAGACCTCTAAGATCATCGAGTCCAACCGTCAACCCAACACCACCATGCCCACTAAACCATGTCCCTAAGCGCCTCATCTACTCGTCTTTTAAATACCTCCAGGGATGGGGACTCCACCACTTCCCTGGGCAGCCTGTTCCAATGTTCAACTTGAGGCCATTTCCTCTCATCCTATCGCTTGTTACTTGGGAGAAGAGACCGACACCCACCTCACTACAACCTCCTTTCAGGTAGTTGTAGAGAGCGATGAGGTCTCCCCTCAGCCTCCTTTTCTCCAGGCTAAAATTTATTTTTCTTTCAGCAATGTTTCAGTCCTTGTTGCTGCAAACCTCAGCTCTGAGCCTTTGCCTCTGTTCATGAACCTGTCTCCACAGAGGCATATGCTAGATGTTATCTCCTCCAGGTTTTTGCACTATCAAGGTAGAATGCAAATGATTCAACATTGCTTGTACAATTTTTGCAGCCTTTATGACTGCCTAGGGTGAACAGAGTCAGCTTCACTGAAGAAGCAAAATCTGAATTAGTCAAGAGTTTGCCTGCTAGGTCATGTAAGTTTTTCATACAGGAGTCTATTGAATCTGAAACCATGGCCTTAGAGTGTTTCAGTAACATGTTTTCAGCACAATACAAGCTATATTTGAGTCATTTGCCTGACCTTCCATGGTCTTCATAACTGAGACCACCATGACTGAAACCACATTATTTGCACAAATTAGTATCTCTTTGCTTAAATTATTTGCAAATTCATCTTGGCCAAGACGTTTTTGTGATGGCATTTTCCCTTCTCTTGTTGTCCTACCCTTCTCTTCTGGAAAAGCTCATTTCTATTGGAAGACTGGTTTATTTCTTTATAAAAAATGTCTTCTTGGAAGGTGGACTCTCTTCATATTTAGTTTCTTTCATATTGACATAAGTAACATTTGCTGATGGATTATTTTTATTTTTATTTGTACCCAGTCCAACACATTTATGACTAGGCTTTCCAAGAACAGCAAAACATGGGTCAGGGCCATCTGACTTTTCATTAATCTCTTTATGTGCCATTGCAATGACAGGGTTAGAGAGTCTGTCAGCATAAAAGGAAACCTCTTCTAACTCTCACTTGCCTTCAAGTAGTGGCCTCATCCTCTGAACCCTTTGGCTCCTTTGGATTTGGAGTGGTTTTCATCTTCAAGTGAAAATCTGGTGGTCCAGTGCTGGATATGAAAACCAGACTAACACGTTCACCATAGACACTGAATCCTCCTGGTGATACACTGCACTGTTTGAAGCTCTGCCCCTCAGCAGATGGTTGTCTTCAATTTCCATCACTTTCATGCTTTTCAATGCTGAGTGCACACCTTTCAGGGTCTTTTTGAAACCAGCTCAAGATTTTGAGTGGATCAGACTCCTGAATCAGTCTCAGGAATAAAACAAAATGGAAACTTACAATGATTTGTTATCCACACCTTTGTCCCTTGGCACAAAGGCTCTTTCCATGTCAAGGAGTTGTGTGTGAGTACCAGGTGAAATTCTGATTGGTCTTGGTGACTACAGAAGAATCAGTATGTACGCTGATCTCAGTGGTATGTTGTCAATGGTAGCAACTAGCTCTACCAGTGGCATAAACTATGTGAATACTAATATGAATAAAGGTTAGCTGGTTTTGCCATCTCTATCCCTGCTGAAACCAGGACACCACTAAAGCTTGTTTTATGTTTTCTGTTGAGGGCTACTGTTGCTCCATAAGTGATGATTACTGCTATCTGATAGCCTCTATTGCAGCTTCACTACTGAGGACACTTCTAATTTCAGGTTAGATTAAAACCATAGACTCTAAATCACTAGTCCTCTGTGGTTTTGTTTCTTACAATCAGTGTACGGTCAGCCAGCTACTCCAACTGTGTATCTTTCCACAGAATGAAGGAGATGCATATTTAAAAAGGAAAGAGTGACAGGAGAAGCCCAGAACAGTGAGGGGATTTATGGACAGGTATCTCGGAATATTTTGTGTTTTCTGAATCTGTCTGGGGACTTGAAACAACTAGTCCTTTTGCCTAGCATTGCTCCCAAGTCAGCATCTGCAGCAGGACTGCATGAAAAATTGTGTACGTGTCAGTATAAACAGTGCAGTGAATACTGGGAAAAATGTGGGGACACAGCGTGTGGGTATGTCATTTCAGCAGGCAGCACTAATTCTAGAGGCAGAATTTCCTAGGCTCATCCCCTCTGAATGCCTAAAAATGGCTTTGGTATAAGAAGGGTTTGCATCTGGAGAATATCTTCTACACTTAGTACTGACGCAAGCATAAGTTTGTGGTAGACTTCAAAATTGTAGGCATAGCTACAGGTATGCTCATCAAGATAGTCCTTATTTATGTATTTGTAGCTCAGTTAGGTAACAACAGAATGGCAGGGACTTGATTTAGCCTGCTAGAATTCAGGATAAGCCATTTTACCAGTGGCACACTCATCCAGACAGTATTTCCACAGCCACAGTAGAAATACGAGGCAGCTTACAGCTGTGCCACTCATTGTCTGAAAGCTTCAGTTTTTTCGGACTGACATTAAACAATACTTGGGTCTCTCTGACTGCACTTGAAGGCCTCTTTCCGCTAGCTGTAACAGTCAATGTGTTTGGCATCCACTTCAGTGGACACAGCTGTGTCTTCTCAGCTAGATACCTTCCATGCTGGGGCTGCGCCACAAATTATTACCTTCCTCCTTATGTTTCTGTCACAGAGTATGGATTTATATGCCTACCTGGCTGTTTGAACGTTGTAGATTTTTTATTTACCCTGGCATGCACCAGTGGACATAGGATAAAGAATTGCAATCCTTCACTATGTTCTATTTTATGTTCTCATCTCTCCTCTTTTAGTGACTCCTTTGAATAGAGCGGTCTCCTTTCTCCTACCTTCCTCAGACTAGCTCCTTCCAAACTCCACCACCTTTCCTGTCGTTTGTGAAAGGTGTATATATATTGCAAGCTGAAATACCAGAGATTATCATAAAGATTCAGTGGCAAAAACATTATTTGTCCATGGCCTCTTCTTCTTCTTTCTACCTCTTTTTCCTCTCACCTGTTCTTTCGTCTTTAATTTCTATTTAGAAATGGGATTTTCCAGTATTTCGCTTCTCTCTAAAGCCATTGCAGACAATCCACAACACAGAGTTTTGTGTAAACATTCTGTTAAACTCAGGGTATGCGTCTGCATGAATGTGAAGAGGTAGAAAATTAGTACTGTGTCAAAGAATGTTCAGTCAAAATTTTGAATATGTGATCGCTACACAGATGTCCTGGTTTCGGCTGGGATAGAGTTAATTTTCTCCCTGGTAGCTGGTACAGCGCTGTGTTTTGGATTTAGGATGGAATAATGTTGATAACACACCGATGTTTTAGTTGTTGCTAAGTAGTGCTTACACCAGTCCAGGACTTTTCAGCTTCCCATGTCCTGCCAGCAAGAAGCTGGGAGGGGGCACAGCCAGGACAGCTGACCCAAACTGGCCAAAGGGACATTCCATACCATGTGACGTCATGCTCAGTACATAAACTGGGGAAAGCTGGCTGGGGGAGCCACTGCTCGGGGACTGGCTGGGCATCGGTCGGCGGGTGGTGAGCAATTGCACTGTGCATCACTTGCTTTGTATATTCTT
>NW_008796215.1:2846972-2854450 GCF_000699145.1 Aptenodytes forsteri | reverse complement strand
AGCGGCTGCGTGGTGCTCAGTTGCCGACTGAGGTTAAACCATGACAACAGAGACTGCAGACTGAACCATACATGCTTCTAGAAATACTCCCCCTTGACATCCAAGTCCTCATATATAGGAACAGAACCTTTATAGCTCCTCTAAGAAACCAGAGCAGCTTTGCTGAATAGTCTGAAAGAGCTAGTCTAGACTTACCCAGGTCTAGCTTCAACTCAAAATTACTTGGTTTGGATTAACACACTAAATCTTAATTCAAATACTCCTGGCTTGTGCCAAGGATAACGTTATTAAGCACTGAGGAACGTGATCTGAAAAAGTATGCAATGGTTTACTTTGGCTGATAAGAAAACATGTATATAACAGATAAGGAATTCTAAGTCTCAGTTCTCTGCATGTACTTACCCAATTTACAGTACAAGAAACTGAAGAATTTTGCTTTCCCTTATTTAGACAACAAATTCCTTACTGCAAAGCAGCAGTAACTACTGTATGTAAGCAACAGCGACATTCCTATGTTCAAGGGGTGGCAGTCCTAGAATTAAGCAGCGAGAATAATCCAAAGTTGTGTTGCACATGTACAAACATTTGGTATTTGGTAACAGAGAGTGTTCTTTTTATTAGCAAATTTAACAAGGAAAAGGTGTAACTTTCTTAAAAATATTTAATGAGACACAATCCTCTTTCTTGCTTTCCTGGGTGCTTTTTCTACCTGCAGATACATATACAAAATAATTTAAAAAAACACATTTTTTACTGTCCAATTCTGTTCTGTCTTGCCTCCAAGAATATAATGATCCACTTTACAGAGCGCTCTGGCTCTGCAGACAGTCAATATTATCAGATATCAATGAGTAAAAAAATAAAAATCCAAGAAAGGCATGGATATGAAAAGCAAAGAAGTGTTTACAGTATGTAGTGAATTATGGAAATATGAGGTTTTAAATTTTTCACCAAAGTCAGAATTTAATTTGGTACCTTAATACTTTATTTGCATTTATGGACAGACTCACACACTGAAACTGGGACTTTTCAGAGAAAACGAAGGTCTTCCAAAAATCTCTGTCTGAATGAAAACACAAATATCAAAAATAAAAGAAGCTTTTGTAGGCTGAGCTTACAATTTTTTAAATTCATGCAAGCGAGTGTATTACACACAGATTTCTGAAGGAGTAGAGAGTTGTAATTTAAGCCTCAACTCAAGAAAAGGCCTCTTGCCTCTTCTGGAGATGAGCTGTATTTAAATTAAGTTTTTGAAATAACTTACTTTTTTGTTCCTGCAACAGGCTGAAAGATTGTGATTTTCCTCAGCATTTCCAAGAAAAACTCCTGTAGGCAGTTATGTATAATTAGAGTCTAAAATGGACAAAAATTGTTGTTAAGATATCTTTGTGAATGGCAACACCAGCACTCTACTTTTGCTAATTTTTATCTTTACTAGGGGTCTCACAATGCCTTTGAGAACAACATAAATCCAGTGCAGCAATATTATTAGCATTTGGAAAATCTCATTGGATGCTGAAATAGTAACTGAGGAGTGTGAAAAAGAGAAAGGCAGCAAAACAAGAACCTACCAAATTCTCTCTTGTTCTCATTTGGTAAAAAGCGGTGGCTTAGATGTGGATAATCTGCTGTCTTTAGTCAGGCTTTCATTTAGTCCATGGGCATGAGTTTGCTGAAGCAATGTACTCCAGAGGTCTAACCTTGTGCACACTGAGGTATCTGTCTACCTTCCCAGGTGCATAAGCAGTAGCTCTGATACGTGTTGTTTTAAAACAATTTTTTGCAGAGAGAGCACCCACTTTGCTAAATATTATGATAGTCTCTTTTTTTATGTAGCATGCATAATTCAAATGCCACCTGCCTTTCATGCTATATAAAATACTTTTGCCCCAATAACCTGTGTTCATCTTTCTCCAAAGGAATTTTCTGTTTTTGGGGTTTTTTTTTTCCATTTTCTACATAAACTACCCTGTAACAATTGCAATTATGGCAAAGTATAAACCAAAATATAATTAACTGAGCAGACATTATATCACTAGTATTATTCAATAGTGTTGAGAACAAGTTGGGCTCCAAAGTTTTAAATGCTCCAGATCCTTCAAAGTCTTATGCAGATGGTTAATTTTACAATTTTGAAGATTTTCTCTTTATTTCAGTAAGCCTGTCCATGAAGGGTACTTTGGCAAATGTTCACGTTTGAAAGAGAATGCTATAGCATTCACATAACACATACTGTCTTATCCTACTGCACTTAGGAAATCTCATTTTTTAAAAATATCACAAAATGCCACAGAAATTCTAGTCTGCAGCACTACTGCTGCAGAATTTGGATTAATTTTGCTGCAAAGGCTTGGTTATTGATACAGGGAAATAGAGGAAGGTTGTCAACTGCATAGTTGTTCTCTTTTCCATGGATGTTTTTCATTTATTTAATGTTATAAAAACCACCTAATATTACTAACAGTAGCCATGAGGGGAATTTGAATTATCTATTAAGTATTTTGTGCATTTGACATGCATTTTGAATGCTTTTTCAATCATATCATCTTCTCATCTAATTTCCTACTTTATTTGAGTGTTCCATGTTGCTAGAGGTGGGACAAAATGCTTACAACTTGGATTACAAAATCCCGATGAGGAAATCTCAAGAACAGATATGGTACCTGTAATTATTTTTACTCATTTTACTTTGGAAATGACTAATTTTCAAGTTGACTGTGTCCCTTTAAATCAGAAAAAAAAAACCCAGCTCAATTCAATCCACCCGTTTATGGTGGCATGAAGCCTACCTTGCTGGAGAGCAAAGGGGACCAAGAAAAACAGTTCTGTCAATGCAATTCAGCAAGAGGATAAATGGGAACGGGAAGCCTCAGGGATGTCTTGCTGTCATGGAACCTAACTGTAAAGGAAGATTAATTCACCCCGACCTACCCAGAAAGTGAATCTCTTACCAGATAAGGCAATTAGTGCTCGCTGAGGAAGAGTTGCTGGAAATTCAGATTTATGGATTACAGACAACATAAATAGAGGCATTCTGATAATTGTTTGAAGCGATGATGTTTTACACAGACCCTGGGTGCCTCTGAATAGACAGGCAAGGGCAGCGTGCTCGTGAAGCTCAGGGAAGAATGCATGGAGCTACTGACCACAGCTGCTGCACAGAAACCTGAACTTCCCTTGACACAAAGGGGACCGGAGGGTGGCCTCTCTTCTAGATAAATGGCTACATCAGCTGCGCGAATCAACCAGCTGTAGAACTGCTCATCCCTGACTTAAACAAAAGAGCGCAAACGTCTTCCTGCGTTAGCCAGACCAGGATGAGGAGTGTATACGTGAGAAAACTCTTTGAAATAGTTCTAGACTATTCACTTCTGAGACCTCTCACAACAGTCTTCCTTGCCCTGCGCCTGAGCTGGCTTCAAGACATGTATTACTTCCCAGCAGCAGAGAATGCCCGCCATGATGATGGTGAGCATATTATAGAGACCCATGATGAGAAACACGTTTGTATTGTGAGTCAGCTGTCCACTGCAATTGCTATAGTCTGCTAAGTGTAATTTTTATTTGTATTGTGATTTAAACACATTGCTAAATTCTGCTAAATGCCATTCTGCTATATCAAAATCCCATGTAACATCAAATAATTTCAGGTAAGTAAAACTGGTACTAAACATTAAACCTCCCCAAGTGTGGAATATCTAAAAGCACCTAATTAGAGAGTATTGGAGTCTGACACTGGGTCAGATGTGCCGAGTGGGATCCAGGGCAGCTCAAGTATCAACTACCCCCTAGCTTACATCCAAGATTTACTGGAAAGACAATGGATGTAGGTGCTCACTGTTTTCCCTGGGGTTACCACTGGACCAAAGTAGCCACAAATTCACATCGATGGCATAACAATGCTGTGGGCACCCCTGTTCCCTCTGCACCTTGCTCTCAGTTCCAGGAGATGTGGTTGCTGTGTGCCCTCACCTTCCTCTGCCTATGACACTTCTGTCCCAGAGGCCCCACATGTAGGTATAACATCAGTTTCGACCAAGGCTGAATTTAACCCGCTGTAGTTTTTAGTTTTTCTAAGGACAAGCTTTTATTGTCAGCACTAAAATATTTTGTTTATGTAGGTCTTAACGTGAGATGGTCACATCTGTTTTTCTCAATGTTATTTATTGTTGTATACATATATGTATGTATATATATGAGAAAGACAATTTGTGGGGAGGCTGGGATAACTTAGGATACCACTCTTACAAGGATAAAGAAAACAATAATGGTATCGCACTACTAAGAAACAATTCAAAAAAACCCAAAACAGGTATTATAAAAGTTATAATTCTATATAAACAGAGGAAGCCGAAGGATTGGGATATTAACCTAAAAATATGGTACCTATAGGAAATAAAGTTAACCAATAACATCAATACTTTATTCTAATATAGTGCTTTTCATTAGTTTATTTCTAAGTGTTTCACAAAGCAGGCATCATTATTCCACTTTATGGATGGGGAAGCTGAGATGTGACAATGTGTCATGACTTCTATATGTCATGGAGCAGACCAGCAGCAAAACTGGGAACACACTCATGGTCTCCTGAGTGCTAACACTGTGCTTGATCCACTGGCAATGCCATGATCCCCTTCTGCCATCTACAGTATATAGTCCAGCTTCGTCAAAGTCAAATTCATAAGCAGCATCACAGGAAACAAGCTATCACGCAAAGATCTCTGCAGCATATGCCTGTTTTCTTGCACTCAGAAATGGCTTTCATTCTGATTCATGGGGTGCTTCAATTGCAGCATGAGAAGTTAACACCTTGGGGAAATTACAGAACATCTTACAAATCAAACACTGCTCAGCGAGTTAGCAAATGGAACAGATGCAAGATACGATGAAGTAGATGCAACATAGCATGTACAGAGCAGGGGTACTTCCTGCCTTCCACCCTGCACCCCTCCTGACTGCTGGCCTAAGCCACCCAAACACCTCAGCAGGGAAACCCAGCAGAAAAGGAAGAAGGAGTTTTCAGAGGAAGGAGAATATCTGCCGGCTGTTCTTCACACACCTCTCAAAAAAGCCACATTAGGGACAAGGGAGACTAACGGCGAGGGGAAGTCTCAGAAACAAACAGTCTAGAGAGGTTTCTTAAACGGCTGAAACATCCAGATGAATTCAAAGGATGGTGAAATCAGAAAGCTAATGGGGTCTCCAGACATTAACTCATGTTCTTATTTATCCCTTACATGCACCAAATAATCCGAAGAATCGACTGGACTTTCCTACCTCAGCAGCACCGGTGTGTTTGCCGGGCCCAGGGAGCTTTCAAAGGATGGTTTTGTAACTCAGCTGTTTGGTCGTTCTCACCAGACAGGCTCTTTGGTCTCCTGCTTATCTTGCTCCAGCCAGAAAGCAGAGTGACATCAGTATTTCCATAACAACAGTAAGGCCACAAGGAGACCAAGGGTGCAGGGGAGTGTGGAAACTGAGGCATGCCATTTATACCTGCCAGCCCTTAAAGTCGGCATTTGCAACTAGCCTGCTGTTCCCCGATGTGGGAGAGCTGAGAGATGCCAGAAACACTCAGCACGGGACTCTTAATAAATCCTCACACATTTTAGGTGATCAGTAGCCCTGAGGCTGCTTTTAGATGTTTGGCTCTAACTTCCCTGCGATTCAAATACAGTGAGATAGTCCTTAATCAGCAATATGGTGTTCCAAATTGTTTCTAAAATCAAATTCAGCTCCCTGTAAATTGCACATTTAACCTAGTTAACTTGTAATTGGAGCTGTAACAAGTTGGATGTGTCCATTATCTTACTGCTTTTTTTTATGATTACATCACCATAAGACATAAGCATCTCTGGTCAACTAGCACACCTTATCCCTACAATAGCACTGCTGAAATAGGAAAATATTCTTTTAAAAATGGAGAGTGGAAACCACAGAGCTCTGGTTCATCTCTCCTAAAATCAGGGGGTGGCAAGCCCGGAGCAGAAGACACATTCCTGATTTATAGTCCTTTGCCTTAGTCTCAATTCATCCTTCTCCTTATAGTCCAAGCTTAGAATTTGTTATAAAATCACTTCCCATGGACATTTGTGTCACTGTACAGAACAAGTAAGGGTCGAGTCCCCACAGCAGGAGGCTCTGACTTGGATCAAGAACAAGATGTGCGTGTGACATGCAGGAATTGGACAGACACTTTCACGTAGCTGTGTGCCATTTCTGAAGAGGCTAGGTACCCAGTTCTGCTTGGTAACTTTGCACCGCTTTCCATGAGCACCCATTACATTTATAGATTGTGAGCATCGGCTTTTTTGTGCCGTATCTAAGCACAACCATACAAACTGGATTTCCGGAAGGCGTTGAGGCAGGCTGGGCTGCTCAGAAAAGCTGTGGTGACTCAGTCAGGCGTGATGAAGTTGGAAAGACCAGTGGTGGGTAGATAGCTTGGGGGTGGGAGGTGGAGGGGCCCTGCTGCTGTGGTTCCTGGCTACCAGCAAAAAGAGATGAGCACGTTTAGTTCGGTGTGCACCTGGCTTACACATCAAAGAAAAAAAGTGTGTTGTGGCTGAGAACCGGAGACAGCCAGAGTTCACAGAGCATCCAGATTTTTGCCCCAAACCCCAAATCACCTGCTGTGCCACAGCTCTGGCAGAACCGCCATTTGGACTTGTGTCAGAACAGAAGTTGAGTTAAAATCCAGTATTTTGGAATCAGTCCAAATTGCCAGAAATATTCCCTGGCTGTTCTGCCTTTTACTGTGCTGATGTTTTAAAACCTTTTTGGTGAATATGAGCACCAGCTACAGTGGTGTAAGCCAGGTTACAAAAGAATGGCCATTTGTATTCAATGCAGACCAAAAAGCAATGGGAACCCATGGGAAAAACGAAGCTATAATAGTGCGAGTGGCAGATTTAGAGTGCCCTCTGTGTGATTGTGATGCAACATTCACAGCAGCACTTGCTTAGGGGAAAGAGTCTCAGTGAAATGTTGAAGACCTAGGATGACAGAGGGAGTTCGGAATTTGAGAGTGGTTGCATGTCTGCAATCGTAAAATTGTTTAATCCCCATTTAAGGCTAATTTAATGAGGCCAGGTAATTCAAGGCGTAAGTAATGAGTTACTGAAAATGTTTTCAATCAATCCAGCTCAGTGGTGGCCAAAGTTACTGTCATTTAATTGTCGGACTTGGCTCGTTTCCCACTAGACAGGCACTTGGAAGCAGGCGCTGGGACCTGTGAAACAGCAGTTCCCCCAGAGAGATTAATAAATATTTAAGCTTGGGGTTTTCAAATGCACCTGCAAGCGTTGGGGGTCATCCTCCCTCCGAAATTCCTCTCTTGGGTGCTCCTAAACTTCCATCCCCCCCTCCATAGCCGAGAGACTACGACCTCAACCGTCCTTCCCCAGTCGGGCCCAGACTGTCCACCACACCCCGCCACGGAGCTCACCGCCCGGCCTCCCCGTCCCCCACGGGCCGGC
>NW_008796215.1:2836287-2846468 GCF_000699145.1 Aptenodytes forsteri | reverse complement strand
GCGGCTGGTGCCGGGGCGCCGCCTCTCGCCGCGGGGAGCCCGGCTGCCCTTGCGCTCTCTGCCCGAGCCTGTACGGTGCTATGCCAGCCGCCTGCCCGCGGGCCTGCCTTCTTTCACCGCGGCGCCCTCGGAGTAGAGCTGGGTGAGGGAGCTCACAGGGCAGCGTCTGAAAAGCAGCTAAAATAACTGTTCGCGGCAGAAACGGTCGGGTTTCTGCCTTCCTTCTCTTTAGGGAACTGGGGTTTTTAGCCCAAAGGGCTGCATGGGATTGGATCGGCCTACCGGTGTAGCTGTACAGTAGGTTGTCTCGCTGGGACTGTCAAAATCTCAGCAAATGAAATGCTGCCCTGTAGGCTAAAAGTTTGGGTTCCTTTTACGATTTCTTAGGTGACCTTGGTATTTTGGCCGTGGTCTGTAAGCATGCTCGAGTACCAAAATTATATTTAAAGCTTTTATTTGGGCCTTTGCCGCCAAAACAGAACCGATTTTTAATCAAATTGATTCTGCACATGCTCCTCTGTTGAGTAAAGTGGAAGATGGCAAACAGGTTTTGTTGGTTGGTAAAGGCCAGGAAGGAATTTAACATACTTTTAATTGGAGCGATGTGTCTTTTCAAGAAAAAGATAGTTCTGGTTTACTGTGAATATTTGAGATTTAATTCAAACCTGTGTTCATAAACTGCTTCAAATATGAATTGTGAAAGTAAACTTCCAGTCACAAATGGATTCTGGTTAGTGAAAAAGATGAAATTCTGCTGTTCTGGGAAAGAATCCCTGTGCATGCCTGTGTTATACAGGAGCACAGAGCTTTAAGCAGTGCTGCTCAGTCTGGAGATGTTAACGTGGGCTGTGAAAGCTGTATGGCTCTATTAAGTTACGTTGTCCTGAGTTACTAAATGTTGCATTTTGATAGGGCTCCACACCATGTGGAAGGCCCTTTATTCGTTGTGAATCAGTGTGAGGATCTTTAGCCTGCTTTCTTTGAGTCTCATGGATACACTTAAGTCTCAACTTTTTTTTATAATGTAGTAGTAATTGGGCATATAACCATAGATGGTGATAATTTGTGACACATCTTGTACAGTTGTGGGACAAGAAAAGATGCACACCACTAAAGACCTTACAGTGTAAGGCAAGCAACAACAGGTGTACACACAAAGATGGGAGAATACAAAACAGTAATTGGATGTTCTTTGTTAGTGTGACAGTGATAGCATCATGAAGAGCTTGTCACCAATAATTTTTGCAGAAATAACAGCAAAAAAGCCACAAAGTAGTTGAGAGACGTGTATAATTTTTTTTCAGATTAATTTTCTTGTCATTCTTACATGGGTTGATCTGTTTAATAATACTTTTTTCAACAGGTGCTCACAGAGAACTGAAATCTTGTTGCTTTTAGGTTTTATATTGTAAGGACTGAAACGTGTTCCTATCTAAAAGTGACAGAGATAGTGTTAATTCTATAAATATGAATATTGTGTAATTTTTTTTTTTTTACAAACCTTTAGAAAATCTATAAATATGAATATTGTGTAATTTTTTCTTTTTTTTTACAAACCTTTAGAAAGAGAAGTGTATGTAAACAAAGCACTGAGGAATATGGGCCATCAAGCTTTCTCTTTCACCATCTCAGCATACCATGTAGCTTTTTTGCATACTTGAAGGAATCCTGTTGGTTATAAAGAGCCCAGTCATTTTTCTGTGAGTCTGCTTTTCCTAAAAAATAAATTAAATAACAAAACCCTAGTTATTAGAACACTACAAGAATGAAGGTAAGAAGATCATCCAACTGTCTCCCTCAGTGTTATCCTTTACGCTTAAATTTGTAATGAGCTTGGTTAATGTCCACTTTCCAGCTACCGATTACATAGCTACAGGCTTTTTTCTATACAGAATATTCAGCATACACTACTGATTTCATTTGCAAGTTTGTTCCGTTGTTGTCGTTTAAAAGAATAAAGAAAAAAAACCAACCCCCCTCTCCAAGAGTTTTGAACGTAAAAACCTAGGGTATGGGCTGTATGTTTGTGTAGTCTGTGTCAGATAACATTGTAAGGATAGCGTGGTAATGTGTTGTAAGATGTGCTGTATTGGAAATCCATTGAAATGGTTGTCTTCACCTTCACTGTAATTCTGCAGAAGTATACACAAAGATTTTAGAGGGCAATGTTGAATTAACTGGATGATAGAAAAAGCAGAGAGTGAAGTTAAGTGGTGAATATGGCAATGATGAGTTGGCACGTTCCTTAAAATTTCAGTTTGAGGTATTATAAAGTTTAATATGAACCTATTGTGTCACTTTTAAAACTGCATATCGGGTCTTTAGACATTAATTGGATGCCACAGGAGTGTGTACTTCTATTAAACTCCAGCAGATCTTTGGCAAACAGTGTGATTTTTTTTTTTTTTTTTTTTGCGTGTGTGTTTTTGTTTGGGGTTTTTGTGTTGTTTTTTTTTTTTTAATGGGTGCTTATCATAGCATGTATTTTCCTTCTTTCTCATAGTTAGTCTCAAGGTCTCTGCTTCAGTAATGGAGAGGCCCTGCATATCTGCCACTTTAAGACAAGATACTGTGCCCAGTTTAACTGTTCCTGAGCTTGGACCTATTTTGTAGGAGAGTTGCTTTTTAGGAAGTCTTATACCTACTTGAAGTTTGCGTAGGTAATATCTTATTTTGTCCTGTTTCTATCACCAATTGGAGTATAGTTTCTAGGCATAGTGTATTAATTTGATAAGTACAAGTGTATATGTATGATTGCTTTATTTAGTTAAGTGGGTGTCAAGCGACCTTTCAGGACAAAATTGGAGATGTGGTATCTTTTATTATTCCAATTTGTGGGGTATGGAGAGAGGAGGGATAGACAAACTTTTGGGTAAAGAAATGCCTCCTTCAGGCACTGAAATCTTGCTGGATTTTCTGGTTTGAATTCTGTCAGCTAATCTAACAAAATATAATTTATGTCCAAACATACCCTGTCCTTTTGATCTTCTTAACAACATGGCTACAATGTCAGTGCCGCTGTGTAAGTGGTAATACCTAATCATATCTGGATAAAATGTACTCCTTCAGTGTACAAGTGGGATTTTTTTTTTGTTGTTTCCTAATGCATCTGTCATTCTGATATCAAATACTAATCTTGTTTTCATTATGATTCGTGCCACTTAGATTTATATGGGGAAGATTAAACTTGCTTATTCTTATTCAGAAAATGCTTATGGCCATGACTTACTAAAAGTTGGAAGGTCAGTTACTGGATTTCTGTTATATCCTCAAGCTAGTTTTCCAATGACAGCTCTTATGGTCTGCTCTTGTCAACAGCCAGATGTCTGTAGTGTGTTCGTGCACTCTGTATTTCATCTGTTCCTTTCTTTTCATGAGCATGGACATGTAGTAGCACTAAACACTTCTAATTTCAAAACTCTCTTACGACCGTTTTTTTTCTTGCTTTTGGCTAACTTGGTTGGAGAGGACATATGTTTCTTCTTTTCAAACTCCCCTATTGGAGCTACCTTGTCAATTTATGTCAATATCCTAGTGATGTCCTATTTCCGTGACTTTCAAGTTTTCATAGCTCCTTGAGAAAAGGAACAGCTTTGAGGCAATATTCTGTGCATTGTGGATCTGGCTCTTTGCATTTCTTCATTTCCCTTCACTCCAGAGCTATGATATAGGAGGATTGCTGCCTCTTCCAGCATTTGGGTCTGCTATATTTAGACTGATGTAAAGAGTCTGGTTAAATGCATCTAGAGTGATTCTGAGGTCTTTGTCCTGCAGTCCCCAGATCTGGGAGCAGGATGTGGATGTACTCAGGTGGGACCTGCCTGTAGCAAGTATTCTTTATTTGCTTAACCTCTGTGCTTCACCTTATACATCAAGTACTAATGCTAGCCAGTTAAAGTTTACTTGCTGTTTAGGAACCGATAACCTTAGTCTGCTTCTTTCGTGTCTTAGTTTGGTCTTTGACTTTCATCAACAGCTCCCTCAAGCCTGCTGTTCTCTGACCTGTCCAGATGTCTCTGAAATAGCCTGTCAGGAGTCTTGACATGGGACATTTTGCTGAGGGAGATTAGAGAAAATGGATCTGTAATGAGAAAAAAACCCCATTAACTATGGTTTGAGACTGCTAACTTTTAGCTTATATCACATGCTCTCTCCCGTTTTCTGTTGTAGGCCCTGGCATTTCTGTGTTAGCTGCAGCACCATCTGTGTTGCAGCAGCACCGCCAAGTTCATCATGCGGTGATCCCTCATGGAAGAAGTGGACGATCCTCTGTTAGTGGCATTGTGGCCACTGTCTTTGGGGCTACAGGTTTCCTAGGACGATATGTTGTCAACCGTTTAGGTAATGTTCCACAGCAGCACTAATTAAAAAAAATTAAGTGTTTAACAAAACTGTAGTTTTTCTTCAGGTTGCAGGATAATTTAGAAGTCTCTGGCATTTTGGATCTTAAACGTGTTTTGTGTGAGACTTTCATAGTGTTTGGCCTGCTAAAGTGCCAAGATGTGACGGTGAAAACTGGTTTAATCTAGGAAATTTAGAAGCTTTTGAAGATTGTTAAAGTCATTAAAATAAGTCTCCTTCAAGTACTGTTTTTCAGTCTGTAAAATGCAGATCTGAGGAAAGGTACAGCACGTATTTGATTATTCTGGTTTTGGCCTTATTAGGAAATTTTACTGAAATGTTTGCAGGAATTTGATTGGAATTCTTTAAAATTGCCCGTTTGAATTTAAGTTTTAGAAAATAACTCTTGCTTTTTTTTCCTTCTGCTTTCCATGCAACTTAAAAAAAGCAAATATCCTTAGATGTGACACATTTTAGGTAGTATACCATGTTTATAGCGCACGCTGTGATTTTTTTTGTTGTTTGTTAACAAGCTTCTTGCAAGCTTCTGTATTTTGTCTCACAAGCCCAAATACTCAAATATGTCCCTGCTTAAGAATTCCAATGATGTAGGTTCAAAAACTTACTTCTATTCTACTTTTAGCTTTGCAGATAACTATTCAAGATATCTATGTGTATTTGTTGTGCTTTAATGCTAGGGAAAAAAGGAAGTGTTGTATATTCAGAAGTTCATGTACTTAAAGTTATGTAGTAGTTTGAGATAAATGAAACTTTTTTTTTAACTCTTAGGTCGCATTGGATCTCAAGTAGTCATACCCTATCGCTGTGATCAGTATGACCTTATGTATCTGCGGCCGATGGGTGACCTGGGGCAACTTCTCTTCTTAGTAAGTCTTTTGCTTTGGCTTTAGATCAAATACAATACCATTGCTATACAAGGAAGTCTGTTAATCATTCTCAAAGTCAGAACTCCAGCTATTGTTTAGCCTCTAAATGGAAATGGTGTGAAAGAGCTTTCTTTGATTATGGCTATTTACACATTATCTCATCTTTTTCCCATTTGATGCTCTGGTTACAGGAGTGGGACTGTAAGGACAAAGACTCTATCCGAAGAGCCGTGGAACACAGCAATGTGGTCATTAATCTGGTTGGAAAGGAATGGGAAACAAAGTAATTTTCCTTTTTTTTTCCCCCCCGCCCCTATATAGATAGATTTGTCCCAGGTATTGGACATTGTAGCCACGTTTTACAGCGTGTGTACAGTATGCAGTGACACTGACATTATTCTTGGCTTCTATGAAAAGGCAAACCTGAAATTTTGCATATAAAAGTTCTTCCATTTCTTTAAATGGTTAACTAGAGTCCTGGTTATGATCTGCTCTTGAAAAGTGCATTCTTTCTATAATTTTCTAGTGTACAGCTTTTGTTCTGTCAGAGTTCACTGTGCTGCTTTCATACACCTTACAGATGTTTCATGGGTGCCTTCCTATAGCTGACAGAGGCTCACCAGTTTCTGTGAGCTCGTATTTACATTATTACAGAAGTGGGCTTTTGTCCTGTCGCTTTGGCATAGTGATGAATTGTAGCCTGCTAGAATAAGCTATGATCAAGCTTTTCCTATTCTCTGGTAAATGTTAATAAACAGGAATAGCTAATGGAGAGTCCCTAAGGTTATGATTAATAACATCATTCCTTGATAGAATTTTGGCACAGACACTATTAGCTACATAAGCATTTTTTTGTAATGTTTTTTAAAAATAGTTCCTTTTTGAAATCTGTTTTAAAAAAATCCCATGTTTATTTTAGGTTAAAAGTACCTGTAATATCCTCTTTTTTTTTTTCGTGTGTGTGTGTGTGCGCAGTTATGTCCACTTTAATTAAAGCTTTGTGCAGAGCTGCCAGGCAAAAACTGATTAGTTGTGTGGTTTGCCTTTATACAGTACATAATTTTGCTATCGTAGTAGACAGAAACAAATGTAGATATCAGTTTCATCTGTGTTTACAAGCCTAATGCCTTTGTTGCTCTTTTTTTGTGAACAGCCATTTGGTGTTCAAATTGTAGAATTAGTAGTCAAATTGTATTAATAGAATAGAATTAGTAGTCTCAAATTATACAATTATTTTTCCTAAAATAGGTGCTTGCCAATAGACACACTATTTCAGCTGTTTCTTGTCTAGTCAAGTATTGTACATAACTTCTGGGAGACACTTTGATTTTGCATTCAAATTCATAGAGGTACTTTCTTTTTCTGATAGTCACTTAGGTCCTTGTCCTACTGTTGGAGTCTATAACATAATTTATGTGGGGAAGAGCCCACCAAACCTAAAGTAACTTCAGTCTTGTGCATCTGACAAGGGTTTTTGGTTCTTTTTATATCTTCTTCAGACTTCGGGATATAGGTAAAAATGTACAAACCAACCTGTCAAGATTGTTTTGTACTGTTACTAAATTATGAATGTAAGAGTTCAAATGCTTATTGCTGTCAAAACAGAAGAAATTTCTTTGTAATGTGGGAGTGAGGGAAGAAAAGAAAGTCTGTACAGTTGGCCCAAAGACAATGTAATCTCTTTGTCTTTCAGATATGTATTTCATGTGTACTTCCCCCTTTAAAATTTCTGGACTCGTGTAAAAAGTATGATTTATATAAGGGAGGGTTTCTTTGTTATTGAAAGGGAGTGTGAGGACAACAAAAAGTTTCATTCTAGTTAAAAATGCCCAAACCTTGTCACTTTGGTCAGTTTCAACAGATTCAAAAGCAGAGGAGTCTTGGTACATGTTATTACCCCTGTGTTGCACAAATGTTCTTATTATGTATTTTATACATGTTTGTATCAATGGCGGTGCTGGAATCCTGAGATAAAATTCTATGGTCTGTTAAATACGAGGTCAGACTAACCATTGTAATCATCCCAAAGTCTATGAAAAACTTAAGCAGGGGGAAAAAAAAAAAGTAAGATTAGAAGTAGAGATCAGTCAAAAAAAGTAAAGCCTGCCATTAAATACTTTCCTCCTTGCCTAGTATTAGTGTACAGTCTCATCTGTGTACACTATGTTGTTTGAAAACTCCATAGTTACAGGAGGGATGTTGTTTGTTCTTGTGTGTTTCTAAAATCTATTTTTGTGAGTAGAACAGGAGTGATGGTTCCCAGGATCAGATTAGTTATTGAAGGGTCAAAAATAACTTTTTATTTTTAAGGCTTTCTTTAGACTCCAGTGGGATCTGAAGAGCTGTGGGAGTAGATAAGGACAGAGAGAGAGGCATTTGGACAAGATGTTTGTTACCCAAAGCAAATGGAAAAGATGGAGCGGGGTGCTTACAAGGACAATATAAAGACATGAGAAGCCAATTCTCTTTCTTGTAGTCTTGGGATAGTTGGAAAGAATTTTGGGATTGTTGCCAGCCTATAGTGTCAGTTCTGCTTGGAGACAGAGCTTCCGTATTGTTCTTGATCAGATGCCAAACTAGATTACAGTCGAACCCCCTAATTTAGGCCCCTTGAATGCCATAAAGTGAGTGGAGTTGTTCTTTCTGCATGCTTCTCCTTGAAGTCCCTTACAGCTGCTATGAAATGGTTCTAACTGTTCTGTCAATGTAAACTTTTCCATTTGCATAAACATCTGTGTGTTCTTTGGTCTGTTTTTGTCCACTTCCCCAATGCCTAGCATTGGGGACCCTAGCTTAGGCTGCTCAGAATTTTTGAGCTCCTTTGTAGTGTAATTGAGTGCATCAAATCAAGTCAAATTTTGAACAGGTGTTGTAAAAAGACAGCTTTGCTCAGATTTCAAGATGCAGCATTTAAAAAAAGAAAAAAAAATCTGTTTTCACTTGGGAAGAGTTTTCTATTTGTCACACACAAGTGGGCAAGAGAATTTCTCATACTGGTTTAATCTTAACAGGTGAAAAAGCACTAAAAAGTACTAAAGCTGTGATTGAAGCTTACTGTTGCATTTCACTTGCCTCTAGTTTTTATTATATGAAGAGTCCCTCATAAAAGGAAACTTTGTTTCTAACAAAGAGTGTCAAGATAGGTTTTTGAAATATATTCAAGTAATACGTAATGATTGCTATCTGGTTGGTAGGCAGCCGCTGTTGATTGCTCTTAAAGTAAAATTTCTTTTTTGCCTTATTTTAGAAACTTCAGTTTTGAAGATGAATTTGTAAATATTCCCACAAGTATTGCACAAATAACTAGGGAAGCTGGTGTGGAAACACTCATTCATATCTCTCACCTGAATGCTAGCATGAAGAGTCCTTCCAAATACCTCAGGAGTAAAGTAAGTCTGGAATCCTTTTGAATATATTTTTTGAGAGCCTACTTTTTTGTTGTTGTTGTTTTTTTTCCCAACTGGGTCTGTTTGAAGGAAATAAGTGTATGAATTTACTATGGAATGTTTTCTGCAGCTGAGGAATTTTTGAGTTACTGTGCTTATTGGAGCTAGAAATCCTCCTTAGTACTTCATGTGCTTTGAAGGGAAATAGATCTTGTATTTCTAAAAACTTGTCCTTTCTTCTATCCTTGAATATCTTCGCATCTAAAATTACTGTCATTAAGAAAGAGGAGCTAGTTTGATGGTTTGGGATCAGATATCAGGCCTAATATCTAAGGCTGGAATGACCTAACAAAGTAAGTAGTTGATGCCAAAATGAATGCTTCAAAGACAGATGAGTATCACTATTACCGGCCCTTGGATTGGGATTGTTACCTGCTCTTAGGTTATCTGCAAACCAGACGTTTGTAGTAGGTGCAGCTTAAGATGAGCTCAGTCTCTTAATAGTGCCTTTAATACTGCTTAATCATGTCCAGAGACCAGCTCCAGCTCAAACATTTGAAAAAAAAAAAAAAAACCAAAAACAAAAACAAAAACAACCTGGTTTTGGTATCCTATTATTTTTTTTCCTTATTAGGAGGTATAATTTTCTATTACTGATTTTCTCTTTTTAATATAGCTATTGTCCCAGTTTCAGGTATTTTTGTTTTGTTTGAGCTCGCTGTACTCTGCCTTGTCTTTAGTATAAAAATTTTTTAAAACCAGGGTTAAAATTTGGTAGCTTTCAGTGTGTAACAACTCTATAGGATAGTTAGGCCTTCCTGTATTGGCCAGTCCCATGTGGAAAGTGGATAGCTGCCACCGAAATTTCTAACTGTACTTAAGCAGTTCTTGGAGTGTTCTGATAATGTAAACCTTCTGTTTTCTTCCAAGCTCTGGTCTGACATAAGCAAGAGAAGTACTTAGGTTAGGCTTCTTTCTTTTTGAACTTCACTAGTGAGACTGTATTGTATCTCAAATAGAAGACGTGACCTACATGTTTATGGGACTTTTGGGATGTTCTGTGAGACCTTTATCTTAGCATAGCATCTCAAAGATCAAATGGCTCAGATATAAATAATTTTTGCGCTACTCATGGTGTCATTTCTTTCAGTGCTGTAGTCAGGATACATTAAGCTCTGAAAAGGCATCCTCTTCTGGTCTGTTCAGAATGGATCTAATGAATGTGTTCATTTTAATTGAATGATAGGCTGTTGGAGAGAAAGCAGTGAGGGAAGAATTTCCAGATGCTATAATTTTGAAGCCCTCTGAGATGTTTGGGAGAGAGGACCGATTTCTCAATCATTACGCAAGTAGGTATTCTTGAAATAATAAAACCATGTATGATTTGTATACGTGTCTGTAGAGAACAGAGGGGAAAATGTGATTTGCTTTTGAAAAGCAGAGAGGTATGTTTTTATCAGAAATGTACTGTATTTTGTTAGCTGGAGGTGTGTTATGGGAAGCATAATAAATTTTCATCTCATGACTGAATTCTTTCTGAATCTAGTTAGACTGTGCTGTTTGATTT